>NW_028123104.1:0-225246 GCF_965194805.1 Balaenoptera borealis | reverse complement strand
ATTTTGACACTTTTTTCAGCATGGCCCTTTTGACCGATGGGAAGCGAGACATCTTTGTAGCGCTGATTTGCCTTTCCAGGTTGCTTGGTTGGCCAAAAAGGGCGTATGCGTTTTTTCCTGAATATATTCAGGAAAAAACGCATACGCCCTTTTTGGCCAAGGGCATCATTGTCAACGTTTTGCCGCTTTTCATGTGCTTTAAAGGCGATTCGAATCTACCTCCTGAAATCTGTTTCCTGCAATTCTGCCTTGATTTCAAATCCTCTTCTTTGCCTTCCCTCAATATATTTGTGGACGAGAGTTATCATTTATAACTCTGCAGGTTTGTGAATTGCAGTGCCCTGAACCTCCATTTTACGACTCGCGTTTTTGGGAAATGGCCGCAAAAGCGCAGGATGGCTTCAGGCCCTGTTCTTGTTCCGGGGGGCAGGCTGAGCCTGTGGTTAATTCTTCTTCCTGATGGGAAAATAGAGTGACCTGTGCCTGTCCCAACACCAAGAGCTAGTCTCTCATTGGTTCCACATTTTCCCGTTCATCCTCAGGACAAATTGCAACCTGTACGGAACAGGAGGTTAAAGGTGATGATGCTCCAAGGAGGGAGATTGCTAGTAAAGTGGCTGGAATGGCGAACCCGAGCACAAGGAGATGAGAAATGAGGTGCGTTTTAGAAACCTTTCCCCATCACACGGTGTACCATCTTCTGGGTTTCTCATGCATGTTTTTGATGTAGGAAGATGCCCTTGAACGTGGAGATTTGGGACCCATGCGATGGGTACCACGCAGTATTACTTTAAAGGGGCTGCGTTTGCTCACCCAACCTCACCAAACCTCTCAGCCGCAACAGTGTCCACCCTTATGTCTCATCCATCTGTGGGTCTAGATATGGTCAATCCAGGTTGCATCACAGCCCCTGAACGCAATGTGTAAGAATTCCTCTCTCTTTCACTGTCTTTGTTTCATGGGTTTTTCAAAGTAATTTATTGTTATAATGGGGTTTAGCTGCTTTTCACTGCTGTGTTTATGCCGCTTTTTACCCACTTGACACACTAACAGAGATTTATCAATACATAGGTTTTAAGATTATTACTAGTCAGATATATTCTTGTGCGGTGAATAGGGCGTGTTGAGTCCAGTTCTCTGAGCAAGGAGTAGGTCTTGTCTATTACATATTGGGTTTATGGAACGGTATCTGAGCTAATTTGAAACCCTTGTTTTATGTATCACCCCACCTCACCTTTCCCGTTAAGCAGCCATAGTGTGTTTTCTGCATGTGTGACTCTGTTCTGTTTTGTAATTCAGTTCAAGTGTAACGGTTTTTACATTCCCTCTATCAGTGATACCTTATGAGAAGTGTCCTTTTCTGTGTGACTTATTTCACTTAGAATCGTCGTACCTAAATCCACTCATCATGCTGCTACTAGCCTTATGACATTGATTTCATGGCTGAGTGATATTCCATTGTACATAAGGACCACAACTTCTTTATCCATTTTTCTCTTTCCTGGGATATTGAAGGTGGAATGAAGTGGAGGTCCTTGTCAACAGAGCAGCCCTAAACTTTGGGGTGCTTG
This sequence comes from Balaenoptera borealis, assembly GCF_965194805.1. Classification (NCBI taxonomy): domain Eukaryota; kingdom Metazoa; phylum Chordata; class Mammalia; order Artiodactyla; family Balaenopteridae; genus Balaenoptera; species Balaenoptera borealis. Next base: position 223,675 of record NW_028123104.1, on the reverse strand, counting down.
TGTCTTGCTGATTTTTAATTTTCCCAATTTATACCCCCATGAGTGGAAGTGCCCTATGCTCTCTAAGCTTTGCTTTTTAGACGTTTCAGGACTCACCGTACACTTCTCCAGAGTGGCTGTTGACAATTTACATCCCGCCCATCAGTGTAGCAAGGCTCCCATTTCTCCATGGCCTGTCCTGCATTTCTGGTTTTGACACTTTTTTCAGCATGGCCCTTTTGACCGATGGGAAGCGAGACATCTTTGTAGCGCTGATTTGCCTTTCCAGGTTGCTTGGTTGGCCAAAAAGGGCGTATGCGTTTTTTCCTGAATATATTCAGGAAAAAACGCATACGCCCTTTTTGGCCAAGGGCATCATTGTCAACGTTTTGCCGCTTTTCATGTGCTTTAAAGGCGATTCGAATCTACCTCCTGAAATCTGTTTCCTGCAATTCTGCCTTGATTTCAAATCCTCTTCTTTGCCTTCCCTCAATATATTTGTGGATGAGAGTTATCATTTATAAGTCTGCAGGTTTGTGAATTGCAGTGCCCTGAACCTCCATTTTACAACTCGCTTTTTAGGGAGCTGGCCGCAAAAGCGCAGGATGGCTTCAGGCCCTGTTCTGGTTCCGGGGGGCAGGCTGAGCCTGTGGTTAATTCTTCTTCCTGATGGGAAAATAGAGTGACCTGTGCCTGTCCCAACACCAAGAGCTAGTCTCTCATTGGTTCCACGTCTTCCCGTTCATCCTCAGGACAAATTGCAACCTGTACGGGACAGGAGGTTAAAGGTGCTGATGCTCCAAGTAGGGAGATTGCTAGTAAAGCGCTGGAATAGCGAACCCGGCCACAAGGAGATGAGAAATGAGGTGCGTTTTAGAAACCTTTCCACATCACACGGTGTACCATCTTCTGGGTTTCTCATGCATGTTTTCGATGTAGGAAGATGCCCTTGAACCTGGAGATTTGGGACCCATGCGATGGGTACCATGCAGTATTACTTTAAAGGGTCTGCGTTTGCTCACCCAACCTCACCAAACCTCTCAGCCCCAAGAGTGTCCACCCTTATGTCTCATCCAGCTGTGGGTCTAGATATGGTCAATCCAGGTTGCATCACAGCCCGTGAACGCATTGTGTAAGAATTTCTATCTCTTTCACTGTCTTTGTTTCATGGGTTTTTCAAAGTAATTTATTTTTATAATGGGGTTTAGCTGCTTTTCACTGCTGTGTTTATGCCGCTTTACACCCACTTGACACACTAACAGAGAGATATCAATACATAGGTTTTAAGATTATTACTAGTCAGATATATTCTTGTGCGGTGAATAGGGCGTGTTGAGTCCAGTTCTCTGAGCAAGGAGTAGGTCTTGTCTATTACATATTGGGTTTATGGAACGGTATCTGAGCTAATTTGAAACCCTTGTTTTATGTATCACCCCACCTCACCTTTCCCGTTAAGCAGCCATAGTGTGTTTTCTGCATGTGTGACTCTGTTCTGTTTTGTAATTCAGTTCAAGTGTAACGGTTTTTACATTCCCTCTATAAGTGATACCTTATGAGAAGTGTCCTTTTCTGTGTGACTTATTTCACTTAGAATCGTCGTACCTAAATCCACTCATCATGCTGCTACTAGCCTTATGACATTGATTTCATGGCTGAGTGATATTCCATTGTACATATGGACCACAACTTCTTTATCCATTTTTCTCTTTCCTGGTATATTGAAGGTGGAATGAAGTGGAGGTCCTTGTCAACAGAGCAGCCCTAAACTTTGGGGTGCTTGTGTCTTGCTGATTTTTCATTTTCCCAATTTATAACCCCATGAGTGGAAGTGCCCTATGCTCTCTAAGCTTTGTTTTTTAGATGTTTCAGGACTCACCGTACGCTTCTCCAGAGTGGCTGTTGGCAATTTACATCCCGCCCATCAGCGTAGCAAGGCTCCCATTTCTCCATGGCCTGTCCTGCATTTCTGATTTTGACACTTTTTTCAGCATGGCCCTTTTGACCGATGGGAAGCGAGACATCTTTGTAGCGCTGATTTGCCTTTCCAGGTTGCTTGGTTGGCCAAAAAGGGCGTATGCGTTTTTTCCTGAATATATTCAGGAAAAAACGCATACGCCCTTTTTGGCCAAGGGCATCATTGTCAACGTTTTGCCGCTTTTCATGTGCTTTAAAGGCGATTCGAATCTACCTCCTGAAATCTGTTTCCTGCAATTCTGCCTTGATTTCAAATCCTCTTCTTTGCCTTCCCTCAATATATTTGTGGACGAGAGTTATCATTTATAACTCTGCAGGTTTGTGAATTGCAGTGCCCTGAACCTCCATTTTACGACTCGCGTTTTTGGGAGATGGCCGCAAAAGCGCAGGATGGCTTCAGGCCCTGTTCTTGTTCCGGGGGGCAGGCTGAGCCTGTGGTTAATTCTTCTTCCTGATGGGAAAATAGAGTGACCTGTGCCTGTCCCAACACCAAGAGCTAGTCTCTCATTGGTTCCACATCTTCCCGTTCATCCTCAGGACAAATTGCAACCTGTACGGAACAGGAGGTTAAAGGTGCTGATGCTCCAAGGAGGGAGATTGCTAGTAAAGTGGCTGGAATGGCGAACCCGAGCACAAGGAGATGAGAAATGTGGTGCGTTTTAGAAACCTTTCCCCATCACACGGTGTACCATCTTCTGGGTTTCTCATGCATGTTTTTGATGTAGGAAGATGCCCTTGAACCTGGAGATTTGGGACCCATGCGATGGGTACCACGCAGTATTAATTTAAAGGGGCTGCGTTTGCTCACCCAACCTCACCAAACCTCTCAGCCGCAACAGTGTCCACCCTTATGTCTCATCCAGCTGTGGGTCTAGATATGGTCAATCCAGGTTGCATCACAGCCCCTGAACGCATTGTGTAAGAATTTCTCTCTCTTTCACTGTCTTTGTTTCATGGGTTTTTCAAAGTAATTTATTTTTATAATGGGGTTTAGCTGCTTTTCACTGCTGTGTTTATGGCGCTTTACACCCACTTGACACACTAACAGAGAGATATCAATACATAGGTTTTAAGATTATTACTAGTCAGATATATTCTTGTGCGGTGAATAGGGCGTGTTGAGTCCAGTTCTCTGAGCAAGGAGTAGGTCTTGTCTATTACATATTGGGTTTATGGAACGGTATCTGAGCTAATTTGAAACCCTTGTTTTATGTATCACCCCACCTCACCTTTCCCGTTAAGCAGCCATAGTGTGTTTTCTGCATGTGTGACTCTGTTCTGTTTTGTAATTCAGTTCAAGTGTAACGGTTTTTACATTCCCTCTATAAGTGATACCTTATGAGAAGTGTCCTTTTCTGTGTGACTTATTTCACTTAGAATCGTCGTACCTAAATCCACTCATCATGCTGCTACTACCCTTATGACATTGATTTCATGGCTGAGTGATATTCCATTGTACATATGGACCACAACTTCTTTATCCATTTTTCTCTTTCCTGGTATATTGAAGGTGGAATGAAGTGGAGGTCCTTGTCAACAGAGCAGCCCTAAACTTTGGGGTGCTTCTGTCTTGCTGATTTTTAATTTTCCCAATTTATAACCCCATGAGTGGAAGTGCCCTATGCTCTCTAAGCTTTGTTTTTTAGATGTTTCAGGACTCACCGTACGCTTCTCCAGAGTGGCTGTTGGCAATTTACATCCCGCCCATCAGCGTAGCAAGGCTCCCATTTCTCCATGGCCTGTCCTGCATTTCTGATTTTGACACTTTTTTCAGCATGGCCTTATTAACCGATGGGAAGCGAGACATCTTTGTAGCGCTGATTTGCCTTTCCAGGTTGCTTGGTTGGCCAAAAAGGGCGTATACGTTTTTTCCTGAATATATTCAGGAAAAAACGCATACGCCCTTTTTGGCCAAGGGCATCATTGTCAACGTTTTGCCGCTTTTCATGTGCTTTAAATGCGATTCGAATCTACCTCCTGAAATCTGTTTCCTGCAATTCTAACTTGATTTCAAATCCTCTTCTTTGCCTTCCCTCAATATATTTGTGGACGAGAATTATCATTTATAAGTCTGCAGGTTTGTGAATTGCAGTGCCCTGAACCTCCATTTTACAACTCGCTTTTTAGGGAGCTGGCCGCAATTGCGCAGGATGGCTTCAGGCCCTGTTCTGGTTCCGGGTGGCAGGCTGAGCCTGTGGTTAATTCTTCTTCCTGATGGGAAAATAGAGTGACCTGTGCCTGTCCCAACACCAAGAGCTAGTCTCTCATTGGTTCCATGTCTTCCCGTTCATCCTCAGGACAAATTGCAACCTGTACGGAACAGGAGGTTAAAGGTGCTGATGCTCCAAGTAGGGAGATTGCTAGTAAAGCGGCTGGAATAGCGAACCCGGGCACAAGCAGATGAGAAATGAGGTGCGTTTTAGAAACCTTTCCACATCACACGGTGTACCATCTTCTGGGTTTCTCATGCATGTTTTCGATGTAGGAAGATGCCCTTGAACCTGGAGATTTGGGACCCATGCGATGGGTACCATGCAGTATTACTTTAAAGGGTCTGCGTTTGCTCACCCAACCTCACCAAACCTCTCAGCCCCAAGAGTGTCCACCCTTATGTCTCATCCAGCTGTGGGTCTAGATATGGTCAATCCAGGTTGCATCACAGCCCGTGAACGCATTGTGTAAGAATTTCTATCTCTTTCACTGTCTTTGTTTCATGGGTTTTTCAAAGTAATTTATTTTTATAATGGGGTTTAGCTGCTTTTCACTGCTGTGTTTATGCCGCTTTACACCCACTTGACACACTAACAGAGAGATATCAATACATAGGTTTTAAGATTATTACTAGTCAGATATATTCTTGTGCGGTGAATAGGGCGTGTTGAGTCCAGTTCTCTGAGCAAGGAGTAGGTCTTGTCTATTACATATTGGGTTTATGGAACGGTATCTGAGCTAATTTGAAACCCTTGTTTTATGTATCACCCCACCTCACCTTTCCCGTTAAGCAGCCATAGTGTGTTTTCTGCATGTGTGACTCTGTTCTGTTTTGTAATTCAGTTCAAGTGTAACGGTTTTTACATTCCCTCTATCAGTGATACCTTATGAGAAGTGTCCTTTTCTGTGTGACTTATTTCACTTAGAATCGTCGTACCTAAATCCACTCATCATGCTGCTACTACCCTTATGACATTGATTTCATGGCTGAGTGATATTCCATTGTACATAAGGACCACAACTTCTTTATCCATTTTTCTCTTTCCTGGGATATTGAAGGTGGAATGAAGTGGAGGTCCTTGTCAACAGAGCAGTCCTAAACTTTGGGGTGCTTGTGTCTTGCTGATTTTTCATTTTCCCAATTTATACCCCCATGAGTGGAAGTGCCCTATGCTCTCTAAGCTTTGCTTTTCAGACGTTTCAGGACTCACCGTACAGTTCTCCAGAGTGGCTGTTGACAATTTACATCCCGCCCATCAGTGTAGCAAGGCTCCCATTTCTCCATGGCCTGTCCTGCATTTCTGGTTTTGACACTTTTTTCAGCATGGCCCTTTTGACCGATGGGAGGCGAGACATCTTTGTAGCGCTGATTTGCCTTTCCAGGTTGCTTGGTTGGCCAAAAAGGGCGTATGCGTTTTTTCCTGAATATATTCAGGAAAAAACGCATACGCCCTTTTTGGCCAAGGGCATCATTGTCAACGTTTTGCCGCTTTTCATGTGCTTTAAAGGCGATTCGAATCTACCTCCTGAAATCTGTTTCCTGCAATTCTGCCTTGATTTCAAATCCTCTTCTTTGCCTTCCCTCAATATATTTGTGGATGAGAGTTATCATTTATAAGTCTGCAGGTTTGTGAATTGCAGTGCCCTGAACCTCCATTTTACAACTCGCTTTTTAGGGAGCTGGCCGCAAAAGCGCAGGATGGCTTCAGGCCCTGTTCTGGTTCCGGGGGGCAGGCTGAGCCTGTGGTTAATTCTTCTTCCTGATGGGAAAATAGAGTGACCTGTGCCTGTCCCAACACCAAGAGCTAGTCTTTCATTGGTTCCACGTCTTCCCGTTCATCCTCAGTACAAATTGCAACCTGTACGGAACAGGAGGTTAAAGGTGCTGATGCTCCAAGGAGGGAGATTGCTAGTAAAGTGGCTGGAATGGCGAACCCGGGCACAAGCAGATGAGAAATGAGGTGCGTTTTAGAAACCTTTCCCCATCACACGGTGTACCATCTTCTGGGTATCTCATGCATGTTTTCGATGTAGGAAGATGCCCTTGAACCTGGAGATTTGGGACCCATGCGATGGGTACCACGCAGTATTACTTTAAAGGGTCTGCGTTTGCTCACCCAACCTCACCAAACCTCTCAGCCGCAACAGTGTCAACCCTTATGTCTCATGCAGCTGTGGGTCTAGATATGGTCAATCCAGGTTGCATCACAGCCCCTGAACGCATTGTGTAAGAATTTCTCTCTCTTTCACTGTCTTTGTTTCATGGGTTTTTCAAAGTAATTTATTTTTATAATGGGGTTTAGCTGCTTTTCACTGCTGTGTTTATGCCGCTTTTTACCCACTTGACACACTAACAGAGAGATATCAATACATAGGTTTTAAGATTATTACTAATCAGATATATTCTTGTGCGGTGAATAGGGCGTGTTGAGTCCAGTTCTCTGAGCAAGGAGTAGGTCTTGTCTATTACATATTGGGTTTATGGAACGGTATCTGAGCTAATTTGAAACCCTTGTTTTATGTATCACCCCACCTCACCTTTCCCGTTAAGCAACCATAGTGTGTTTTCTGCATGTGTGACTCTTTTCTGTTTTGTAATTCAGTTCAAGTGTAACGGTTTTTACATTCCCTCTATAAGTGATACCTTATGAGAAGTGTCCTTTTCTGTGTGACTTATTTCACTTAGAGTCGTCGTACCTAAATCCACTCATCATGCTGCTACTAGCCTTATGACATTGATTTCACGGCTGAGTGATATTCCATTGTACATAAGGACCACAACTTCTTTATCCATTTTTCTCTTTCCTGGGATATTGAAGGTGGAATGAAGTGGAGGTCCTTGTCAACAGAGCAGCCCTAAACTTTGGGGTGCTTGTGTCTTGCTGATTTTTCATTTTCCCAATTTATACCCCCATGAGTGGAAGTGCCCTATGCTCTCTAAGCTTTGCTTTTTAGACGTTTCAGGACTCACCGTACACTTCTCCAGAGTGGCTGTTGACAATTTACATCCCGCCCATCAGTGTAGCAAGGCTCCCATTTCTCCATGGCCTGTCCTGCATTTCTGGTGTTGACACTTTTTCAGCATGGCCCTTTTGACCGATGGGAAGCGAGACATCTTTGTAGCGCTGATTTGCCTTTCCAGGTTGCTTGGTTGGCCAAAAAGGGCGTATGCGTTTTTTCCTGAATATATTCAGGAAAAAACGCATACGCCCTTTTTGGCCAAGGGCATCATTGTCAACGTTTTGCCGCTTTTCATGTGCTTTAAAGGCGATTCGAATCTACCTCCTGAAATCTGTTTCCTGCAATTCTGCCTTGATTTCAAATCCTCTTCTTTGCCTTCCCTCAATATATTTGTGGATGAGAGTTATCATTTATAAGTCTGCAGGTTTGTGAATTGCAGTGCCCTGAACCTCCATTTTACAACTCGCTTTTTAGGGAGCTGGCCGCAAAAGCGCAGGATGGCTTCAGGCCCTGTTCTGGTTCCGGGGGGCAGGCTGAGCCTGTGGTTAATTCTTCTTCCTGATGGGAAAATAGAGTGACCTGTGCCTGTCCCAACACCAAGAGCTAGTCTTTCATTGGTTCCACGTCTTCTCGTTCATCCTCAGGACAAATTGCAAACTGTACGGAACAGGAGGTTAAAGGTGCTGATGCTCCAAGGAGGGAGATTGCTAGTAAAGTGGCTGGAATTGCGAACCCGGGCACAAGCAGATGAGAAATGAGGTGCGTTTTAGAAACCTTTCCCCATCACACGGTGTACCATCTTCTGGGTATCTCATGCATGTTTTCGATGTAGGAAGATGCCCTTGAACCTGGAGATTTGGGACCCATGCGATGGGTACCACGCAGTATTCCTTTAAAGGGTCTGCGTTTGCTCACCCAACCTCACCAAACCTCTCAGCCGCAACAGTGTCCACCCTTATGTCTCATCCAGCTGTGGGTCTAGATATGGTCAATCCAGGTTGCATCACAGCCCCTGAACGCATTGTGTAAGAATTTCTCTCTCTTTCACTGTCTTTGTTTCATGGGTTTTTCAAAGTAATTTATTTTTATAATGGGGTTTAGCTGCTTTTCACTACTGTGTTTATGCCACTTTACACCCACTTGACACACTAACAGAGAGATATCAATACATAGGTTTTAAGATTATTACTAGTCAGATATATCCTTGTGCGGTGAATAGGGCGTGTTGAGTCCAGTTCTCTGAGCAAGGAGTAGGTCTTGTCTATTACATATTGGTTTTATGGAACGGTATCTGAGCTAATTTGAAACCCTTGTTTTATGTATCACCCCACCTCACCTTTCCCGTTAAGCAACCATAGTGTGTTTTCTGCAGTTGTGACTCTGTTGTGTTTTGTAATTCAGTTCAAGTGTAACGGTTTTTACATTCCCTCTATAAGTGATACCTTATGAGAAGTGTCCTTTTCTGTGTGACTTATTTCACTTAGAGTCGTCGTACCTAAATCCACTCATCATGCTGCTACTAGCCTTATGACATTGATTTCACGGCTGAGTGATATTCCATTGTACATAAGGACCACAACTTCTTTATCCATTTTTCTCTTTCCTGGGATATTGAAGGTGGAATGAAGTGGAGGTCCTTGTCAACAGAGCAGCCCTAAACTTTGGGGTGCTTGTGTCTTGCTGATTTTTAATTTTCCCAATTTATACCCCCATGAGTGGAAGTGCCCTATGCTCTCTAAGCTTTGCTTTTTAGACGTTTCAGGACTCACCGTACACTTCTCCAGAGTGGCTGTTGACAATTTACATCCCGCCCATCAGTGTAGCAAGGCTCCCATTTCTCCATGGCCTGTCCTGCATTTCTGGTTTTGACACTTTTTTCAGCATGGCCCTTTTGACCGATGGGAAGCGAGACATCTTTGTAGCGCTGATTTGCCTTTCCAGGTTGCTTGGTTGGCCAAAAAGGGCGTATGCGTTTTTTCCTGAATATATTCAGGAAAAAACGCATACGCCCTTTTTGGCCAAGGGCATCATTGTCAACGTTTTGCCGCTTTTCATGTGCTTTAAAGGCGATTCGAATCTACCTCCTGAAATCTGTTTCCTGCAATTCTGCCTTGATTTCAAATCCTCTTCTTTGCCTTCCCTCAATATATTTGTGGACGAGAGTTATCATTTATAACTCTGCAGGTTTGTGAATTGCAGTGCCCTGAACCTCCATTTTACGACTCGCGTTTTTGGGAGATGGCCGCAAAAGCGCAGGATGGCTTCAGGCCCTGTTCTGGTTCTGGGGGGCAGGCTGAGCCTGTGGTTAATTCTTCTTCCTGATGGGAAAATAGAGTGACCTGTGCCTGTCCCAACACCAAGAGCTAGTCTTTCATTGGTTCCACGTCTTCTCGTTCATCCTCAGGACAAATTGCAAACTGTACGGAACAGGAGGTTAAAGGTGCTGATGCTCCAAGGAGGGAGATTGCTAGTAAAGTGGCTGGAATGGCGAACCCGGGCACAAGCAGATGAGAAATGAGGTGCGTTTTAGAAACCTTTCCCCATCACACGGTGTACCATCTTCTGGGTATCTCATGCATGTTTTCGATGTAGGAAGATGCCCTTGAACCTGGAGATTTGGGACCCATGCGATGGGTACCACGCAGTATTACTTTAAAGGGTCTGCGTTTGCTCACCCAACCTCACCAAACCTCTCAGCCGCAACAGTGTCCACCCTTATGTCTCATCCAGCTGTGTGTCTAGATATGGTCAATCCAGGTTGCATCACAGCCCCTGAACGCATTGTGTAAGAATTTCTCTCTCTTTCACTGTCTTTGTTTCATGGGTTTTTCAAAGTAATTTATTTTTATAATGGGGTTTAGCTGCTTTTCACTGCTGTGTTTATGCCGCTTTTTACCCACTTGACACACTAACAGAGAGATATCAATACGTAGGTTTTAAGATTATTACTAATCAGATATATTCTTGTGCGGTCAATGGGGCGTGTTGAGTCCAGTTCTCTGAGCAAGGAGTAGGTCTTGTCTATTACATATTGGGTTTATGGAACGGTATCTGAGCTAATTTGAAACCCTTGTTTTATGTATCACCCCACCTCACCTTTCCCGTTAAGCAACCATAGTGTGTTTTCTGCATGTGTGACTCTGTTCTGTTTTGTAATTCAGTTCAAGTGTAACGGTTTTTACATTCCCTCTATAAGTGATACCTTATGAGAAGTGTCCTTTTCTGTGTGACTTATTTCACTTAGAGTCGTCGTACCTAAATCCACTCATCATGCTGCTACTAGCCTGATGACATTGATTTCACGGCTGAGTGATATTCCATTGTACATAAGGACCACAACTTCTTTATCCATTTTTCTTTCCTGGGATATTGAAGGTGGAATGAAGTGGAGGTCCTTGTCAACAGAGCAGCCCTAAACTTTGGGGTGCTTGTGTCTTTCTGATTTTTAATTTTCCCAATTTATACCCCCATGAGTGGAAGTGCCCTATGCTCTCTAAGCTTTGCTTTTTAGACGTTTCAGGACTCACCGTACACTTCTCCAGAGTGGCTGTTGACAATTTACATCCCGCCCATCAGTGTAGCAAGGCTCCCATTTCTCCATGGCCTGTCCTGCATTTCTGGTGTTGACACTTTTTCAGCATGGCCCTTTTGACCGATGGGAAGCGAGACATCTTTGTAGCGCTGATTTGCCTTTCCAGGTTGCTTTGTTGGCCAAAAAGGGCGTATGCGTTTTTTCCTGAATATATTCAGGAAAAAACGCATACGCCCTTTTTGGCCAAGGGCATCATTGTCAACGTTTTGCCGCTTTTCATGTGCTTTAAAGGCGATTCGAATCTACCTCCTGAAATCTGTTTCCTGCAATTCTGCCTTGATTTCAAATCCTCTTCTTTGCCTTCCCTCAATATATTTGTGGATGAGAGTTATCATTTATAAGTCTGCAGGTTTGTGAATTGCAGTGCCCTGAACCTCCATTTTACAACTCGCTTTTTAGGGAGCTGGCCGCAAAAGCGCAGGATGGCTTCAGGCCCTGTTCTGGTTCTGGGGGGCAGGCTGAGCCTGTGGTTAATTCTTCTTCCTGATGGGAAAATAGAGTGACCTGTGCCTGTCCCAACACCAAGAGCTAGTCTTTCATTGGTTCCACGTCTTCTCGTTCATCCTCAGGACAAATTGCAAACTGTACGGAACAGGAGGTTAAAGGTGCTGATGCTCCAAGGAGGGAGATTGCTAGTAAAGTGGCTGGAATGGCGAACCCGGGCACAAGCAGATGAGAAATGAGGTGCGTTTTAGAAACCTTTCCCCATCACACGGTGTACCATCTTCTGGGTATCTCATGCATGTTTTCGATGTAGGAAGATGCCCTTGAACCTGGAGATTTGGGACCCATGCGATGGGTACCACGCAGTATTACTTTAAAGGGTCTGCGTTTGCTCACCCAACCTCACCAAACCTCTCAGCCGCAACAGTGTCCACCCTTATGTCTCATCCAGCTGTGGGTCTAGATATGGTCAATCCAGGTTGCATCACAGCCCCTGAACGCATTGTGTAAGAATTTCTATCTCTTTCACTGTCTTTGTTTCATGGGTTTTTCAAAGTAATTTATTTTTATAAAGGGGTTTAGCTGCTTTTCACTGCTGTGTTTATGCCGCTTTACACCCACTTGACACACTAACAGAGAGATATCAATACATAGGTTTTAAGATTATTACTAGTCGGATATATTCTTGTGCGGTGAATAGGGCGTGTTGAGTCCAGTTCTCTGAGCAAGGAGTAGGTCTTGTCTATTACATATTGGTTTTATGGAACGGTATCTGAGCTAATTTGAAACCCTTGTTTTATGTATCACCCCACCTCACCTTTCCCGTTAAGCAACCATAGTGTGTTTTCTGCATGTGTGACTCTGTTCTGTTTTGTAATTCAGTTCAAGTGTAACGGTTTTTACATTCCCTCTATAAGTGATACCTTATGAGAAGTGTCCTTTTCTGTGTGACTTATTTCACTTAGAGTTGTCGTACCTAAATCCACTCATCATGCTGCTACTAGCCTTATGACATTGATTTCACGGCTGAGTGATATTCCATTGTACATAAGGACCACAACTTCTTTATCCATTTTTCTCTTTCCTGGGATATTGAAGGTGGAATGAAGTGGAGGTCCTTGTCAACAGAGCAGCCCTAAACTTTGGGGTGCTTGTGTCTTGCTGATTTTTAATTTTCCCAATTTATACCCCCATGAGTGGAAGTGCCCTATGCTCTCTAAGCTTTGCTTTTTAGACGTTTCAGGACTCACCGTACACTTCTCCAGAGTGGCTGTTGACAATTTACATCCCGCCCATCAGTGTAGCAAGGCTCCCATTTCTCCATGGCCTGTCCTGCATTTCTGGTTTTGACACTTTTTTCAGCATGGCCCTTTTGACCGATGGGAAGCGAGACATCTTTGTAGCGCTGATTTGCCTTTCCAGGTTGCTTGGTTGGCCAAAAAGGGCGTATGCGTTTTTTCCTGAATATATTCAGGAAAAAACGCATACGCCCTTTTTGGCCAAGGGCATCATTGTCAACGTTTTGCCGCTTTTCATGTGCTTTAAAGGCGATTCGAATCTACCTCCTGAAATCTGTTTCCTGCAATTCTGCCTTGATTTCAAATCCTCTTCTTTGCCTTCCCTCAATATATTTGTGGACGAGAGTTATCATTTATAACTCTGCAGGTTTGTGAATTGCAGTGCCCTGAACCTCCATTTTACGACTCGCGTTTTTGGGAAATGGCCGCAAAAGCGCAGGATGGCTTCAGGCCCTGTTCTTGTTCCGGGGGGCAGGCTGAGCCTGTGGTTAATTCTTCTTCCTGATGGGAAAATAGAGTGACCTGTGCCTGTCCCAACACCAAGAGCTAGTCTCTCATTGGTTCCACATTTTCCCGTTCATCCTCAGGACAAATTGCAACCTGTACGGAACAGGAGGTTAAAGGTGATGATGCTCCAAGGAGGGAGATTGCTAGTAAAGTGGCTGGAATGGCGAACCCGAGCACAAGGAGATGAGAAATGAGGTGCGTTTTAGAAACCTTTCCCCATCACACGGTGTACCATCTTCTGGGTTTCTCATGCATGTTTTTGATGTAGGAAGATGCCCTTGAACGTGGAGATTTGGGACCCATGCGATGGGTACCACGCAGTATTACTTTAAAGGGGCTGCGTTTGCTCACCCAACCTCACCAAACCTCTCAGCCGCAACAGTGTCCACCCTTATGTCTCATCCATCTGTGGGTCTAGATATGGTCAATCCAGGTTGCATCACAGCCCCTGAACGCAATGTGTAAGAATTCCTCTCTCTTTCACTGTCTTTGTTTCATGGGTTTTTCAAAGTAATTTATTGTTATAATGGGGTTTAGCTGCTTTTCACTGCTGTGTTTATGCCGCTTTTTACCCACTTGACACACTAACAGAGATTTATCAATACATAGGTTTTAAGATTATTACTAGTCAGATATATTCTTGTGCGGTGAATAGGGCGTGTTGAGTCCAGTTCTCTGAGCAAGGAGTAGGTCTTGTCTATTACATATTGGGTTTATGGAACGGTATCTGAGCTAATTTGAAACCCTTGTTTTATGTATCACCCCACCTCACCTTTCCCGTTAAGCAGCCATAGTGTGTTTTCTGCATGTGTGACTCTGTTCTGTTTTGTAATTCAGTTCAAGTGTAACGGTTTTTACATTCCCTCTATCAGTGATACCTTATGAGAAGTGTCCTTTTCTGTGTGACTTATTTCACTTAGAATCGTCGTACCTAAATCCACTCATCATGCTGCTACTAGCCTTATGACATTGATTTCATGGCTGAGTGATATTCCATTGTACATAAGGACCACAACTTCTTTATCCATTTTTCTCTTTCCTGGGATATTGAAGGTGGAATGAAGTGGAGGTCCTTGTCAACAGAGCAGCCCTAAACTTTGGGGTGCTTGTGTCTTGCTGATTTTTAATTTTCCCAATTTATACCCCCATGAGTGGAAGTGCCCTATGCTCTCTAAGCTTTGCTTTTTAGACGTTTCAGGACTCACCGTACACTTCTCCAGAGTGGCTGTTGACAATTTACATCCCGCCCATCAGTGTAGCAAGGCTCCCATTTCTCCATGGCCTGTCCTGCATTTCTGGTTTTGACACTTTTTTCAGCATGGCCCTTTTGACCGATGGGAAGCGAGACATCTTTGTAGCGCTGATTTGCCTTTCCAGGTTGCTTGGTTGGCCAAAAAGGGCGTATGCGTTTTTTCCTGAATATATTCAGGAAAAAACGCATACGCCCTTTTTGGCCAAGGGCATCATTGTCAACGTTTTGCCGCTTTTCATGTGCTTTAAAGGCGATTCGAATCTACCTCCTGAAATCTGTTTCCTGCAATTCTGCCTTGATTTCAAATCCTCTTCTTTGCCTTCCCTCAATATATTTGTGGATGAGAGTTATCATTTATAAGTCTGCAGGTTTGTGAATTGCAGTGCCCTGAACCTCCATTTTACAACTCGCTTTTTAGGGAGCTGGCCGCAAAAGCGCAGGATGGCTTCAGGCCCTGTTCTGGTTCCGGGGGGCAGGCTGAGCCTGTGGTTAATTCTTCTTCCTGATGGGAAAATAGAGTGACCTGTGCCTGTCCCAACACCAAGAGCTAGTCTCTCATTGGTTCCACGTCTTCCCGTTCATCCTCAGGACAAATTGCAACCTGTACGGGACAGGAGGTTAAAGGTGCTGATGCTCCAAGTAGGGAGATTGCTAGTAAAGCGCTGGAATAGCGAACCCGGCCACAAGGAGATGAGAAATGAGGTGCGTTTTAGAAACCTTTCCACATCACACGGTGTACCATCTTCTGGGTTTCTCATGCATGTTTTCGATGTAGGAAGATGCCCTTGAACCTGGAGATTTGGGACCCATGCGATGGGTACCATGCAGTATTACTTTAAAGGGTCTGCGTTTGCTCACCCAACCTCACCAAACCTCTCAGCCCCAAGAGTGTCCACCCTTATGTCTCATCCAGCTGTGGGTCTAGATATGGTCAATCCAGGTTGCATCACAGCCCGTGAACGCATTGTGTAAGAATTTCTATCTCTTTCACTGTCTTTGTTTCATGGGTTTTTCAAAGTAATTTATTTTTATAATGGGGTTTAGCTGCTTTTCACTGCTGTGTTTATGCCGCTTTACACCCACTTGACACACTAACAGAGAGATATCAATACATAGGTTTTAAGATTATTACTAGTCAGATATATTCTTGTGCGGTGAATAGGGCGTGTTGAGTCCAGTTCTCTGAGCAAGGAGTAGGTCTTGTCTATTACATATTGGGTTTATGGAACGGTATCTGAGCTAATTTGAAACCCTTGTTTTATGTATCACCCCACCTCACCTTTCCCGTTAAGCAGCCATAGTGTGTTTTCTGCATGTGTGACTCTGTTCTGTTTTGTAATTCAGTTCAAGTGTAACGGTTTTTACATTCCCTCTATAAGTGATACCTTATGAGAAGTGTCCTTTTCTGTGTGACTTATTTCACTTAGAATCGTCGTACCTAAATCCACTCATCATGCTGCTACTAGCCTTATGACATTGATTTCATGGCTGAGTGATATTCCATTGTACATATGGACCACAACTTCTTTATCCATTTTTCTCTTTCCTGGTATATTGAAGGTGGAATGAAGTGGAGGTCCTTGTCAACAGAGCAGCCCTAAACTTTGGGGTGCTTGTGTCTTGCTGATTTTTCATTTTCCCAATTTATAACCCCATGAGTGGAAGTGCCCTATGCTCTCTAAGCTTTGTTTTTTAGATGTTTCAGGACTCACCGTACGCTTCTCCAGAGTGGCTGTTGGCAATTTACATCCCGCCCATCAGCGTAGCAAGGCTCCCATTTCTCCATGGCCTGTCCTGCATTTCTGATTTTGACACTTTTTTCAGCATGGCCCTTTTGACCGATGGGAAGCGAGACATCTTTGTAGCGCTGATTTGCCTTTCCAGGTTGCTTGGTTGGCCAAAAAGGGCGTATGCGTTTTTTCCTGAATATATTCAGGAAAAAACGCATACGCCCTTTTTGGCCAAGGGCATCATTGTCAACGTTTTGCCGCTTTTCATGTGCTTTAAAGGCGATTCGAATCTACCTCCTGAAATCTGTTTCCTGCAATTCTGCCTTGATTTCAAATCCTCTTCTTTGCCTTCCCTCAATATATTTGTGGACGAGAGTTATCATTTATAACTCTGCAGGTTTGTGAATTGCAGTGCCCTGAACCTCCATTTTACGACTCGCGTTTTTGGGAGATGGCCGCAAAAGCGCAGGATGGCTTCAGGCCCTGTTCTTGTTCCGGGGGGCAGGCTGAGCCTGTGGTTAATTCTTCTTCCTGATGGGAAAATAGAGTGACCTGTGCCTGTCCCAACACCAAGAGCTAGTCTCTCATTGGTTCCACATCTTCCCGTTCATCCTCAGGACAAATTGCAACCTGTACGGAACAGGAGGTTAAAGGTGCTGATGCTCCAAGGAGGGAGATTGCTAGTAAAGTGGCTGGAATGGCGAACCCGAGCACAAGGAGATGAGAAATGTGGTGCGTTTTAGAAACCTTTCCCCATCACACGGTGTACCATCTTCTGGGTTTCTCATGCATGTTTTTGATGTAGGAAGATGCCCTTGAACCTGGAGATTTGGGACCCATGCGATGGGTACCACGCAGTATTAATTTAAAGGGGCTGCGTTTGCTCACCCAACCTCACCAAACCTCTCAGCCGCAACAGTGTCCACCCTTATGTCTCATCCAGCTGTGGGTCTAGATATGGTCAATCCAGGTTGCATCACAGCCCCTGAACGCATTGTGTAAGAATTTCTCTCTCTTTCACTGTCTTTGTTTCATGGGTTTTTCAAAGTAATTTATTTTTATAATGGGGTTTAGCTGCTTTTCACTGCTGTGTTTATGGCGCTTTACACCCACTTGACACACTAACAGAGAGATATCAATACATAGGTTTTAAGATTATTACTAGTCAGATATATTCTTGTGCGGTGAATAGGGCGTGTTGAGTCCAGTTCTCTGAGCAAGGAGTAGGTCTTGTCTATTACATATTGGGTTTATGGAACGGTATCTGAGCTAATTTGAAACCCTTGTTTTATGTATCACCCCACCTCACCTTTCCCGTTAAGCAGCCATAGTGTGTTTTCTGCATGTGTGACTCTGTTCTGTTTTGTAATTCAGTTCAAGTGTAACGGTTTTTACATTCCCTCTATAAGTGATACCTTATGAGAAGTGTCCTTTTCTGTGTGACTTATTTCACTTAGAATCGTCGTACCTAAATCCACTCATCATGCTGCTACTACCCTTATGACATTGATTTCATGGCTGAGTGATATTCCATTGTACATATGGACCACAACTTCTTTATCCATTTTTCTCTTTCCTGGTATATTGAAGGTGGAATGAAGTGGAGGTCCTTGTCAACAGAGCAGCCCTAAACTTTGGGGTGCTTCTGTCTTGCTGATTTTTAATTTTCCCAATTTATAACCCCATGAGTGGAAGTGCCCTATGCTCTCTAAGCTTTGTTTTTTAGATGTTTCAGGACTCACCGTACGCTTCTCCAGAGTGGCTGTTGGCAATTTACATCCCGCCCATCAGCGTAGCAAGGCTCCCATTTCTCCATGGCCTGTCCTGCATTTCTGATTTTGACACTTTTTTCAGCATGGCCTTATTAACCGATGGGAAGCGAGACATCTTTGTAGCGCTGATTTGCCTTTCCAGGTTGCTTGGTTGGCCAAAAAGGGCGTATACGTTTTTTCCTGAATATATTCAGGAAAAAACGCATACGCCCTTTTTGGCCAAGGGCATCATTGTCAACGTTTTGCCGCTTTTCATGTGCTTTAAATGCGATTCGAATCTACCTCCTGAAATCTGTTTCCTGCAATTCTAACTTGATTTCAAATCCTCTTCTTTGCCTTCCCTCAATATATTTGTGGACGAGAATTATCATTTATAAGTCTGCAGGTTTGTGAATTGCAGTGCCCTGAACCTCCATTTTACAACTCGCTTTTTAGGGAGCTGGCCGCAATTGCGCAGGATGGCTTCAGGCCCTGTTCTGGTTCCGGGTGGCAGGCTGAGCCTGTGGTTAATTCTTCTTCCTGATGGGAAAATAGAGTGACCTGTGCCTGTCCCAACACCAAGAGCTAGTCTCTCATTGGTTCCATGTCTTCCCGTTCATCCTCAGGACAAATTGCAACCTGTACGGAACAGGAGGTTAAAGGTGCTGATGCTCCAAGTAGGGAGATTGCTAGTAAAGCGGCTGGAATAGCGAACCCGGGCACAAGCAGATGAGAAATGAGGTGCGTTTTAGAAACCTTTCCACATCACACGGTGTACCATCTTCTGGGTTTCTCATGCATGTTTTCGATGTAGGAAGATGCCCTTGAACCTGGAGATTTGGGACCCATGCGATGGGTACCATGCAGTATTACTTTAAAGGGTCTGCGTTTGCTCACCCAACCTCACCAAACCTCTCAGCCCCAAGAGTGTCCACCCTTATGTCTCATCCAGCTGTGGGTCTAGATATGGTCAATCCAGGTTGCATCACAGCCCGTGAACGCATTGTGTAAGAATTTCTATCTCTTTCACTGTCTTTGTTTCATGGGTTTTTCAAAGTAATTTATTTTTATAATGGGGTTTAGCTGCTTTTCACTGCTGTGTTTATGCCGCTTTACACCCACTTGACACACTAACAGAGAGATATCAATACATAGGTTTTAAGATTATTACTAGTCAGATATATTCTTGTGCGGTGAATAGGGCGTGTTGAGTCCAGTTCTCTGAGCAAGGAGTAGGTCTTGTCTATTACATATTGGGTTTATGGAACGGTATCTGAGCTAATTTGAAACCCTTGTTTTATGTATCACCCCACCTCACCTTTCCCGTTAAGCAGCCATAGTGTGTTTTCTGCATGTGTGACTCTGTTCTGTTTTGTAATTCAGTTCAAGTGTAACGGTTTTTACATTCCCTCTATCAGTGATACCTTATGAGAAGTGTCCTTTTCTGTGTGACTTATTTCACTTAGAATCGTCGTACCTAAATCCACTCATCATGCTGCTACTACCCTTATGACATTGATTTCATGGCTGAGTGATATTCCATTGTACATAAGGACCACAACTTCTTTATCCATTTTTCTCTTTCCTGGGATATTGAAGGTGGAATGAAGTGGAGGTCCTTGTCAACAGAGCAGTCCTAAACTTTGGGGTGCTTGTGTCTTGCTGATTTTTCATTTTCCCAATTTATACCCCCATGAGTGGAAGTGCCCTATGCTCTCTAAGCTTTGCTTTTCAGACGTTTCAGGACTCACCGTACAGTTCTCCAGAGTGGCTGTTGACAATTTACATCCCGCCCATCAGTGTAGCAAGGCTCCCATTTCTCCATGGCCTGTCCTGCATTTCTGGTTTTGACACTTTTTTCAGCATGGCCCTTTTGACCGATGGGAGGCGAGACATCTTTGTAGCGCTGATTTGCCTTTCCAGGTTGCTTGGTTGGCCAAAAAGGGCGTATGCGTTTTTTCCTGAATATATTCAGGAAAAAACGCATACGCCCTTTTTGGCCAAGGGCATCATTGTCAACGTTTTGCCGCTTTTCATGTGCTTTAAAGGCGATTCGAATCTACCTCCTGAAATCTGTTTCCTGCAATTCTGCCTTGATTTCAAATCCTCTTCTTTGCCTTCCCTCAATATATTTGTGGATGAGAGTTATCATTTATAAGTCTGCAGGTTTGTGAATTGCAGTGCCCTGAACCTCCATTTTACAACTCGCTTTTTAGGGAGCTGGCCGCAAAAGCGCAGGATGGCTTCAGGCCCTGTTCTGGTTCCGGGGGGCAGGCTGAGCCTGTGGTTAATTCTTCTTCCTGATGGGAAAATAGAGTGACCTGTGCCTGTCCCAACACCAAGAGCTAGTCTTTCATTGGTTCCACGTCTTCCCGTTCATCCTCAGTACAAATTGCAACCTGTACGGAACAGGAGGTTAAAGGTGCTGATGCTCCAAGGAGGGAGATTGCTAGTAAAGTGGCTGGAATGGCGAACCCGGGCACAAGCAGATGAGAAATGAGGTGCGTTTTAGAAACCTTTCCCCATCACACGGTGTACCATCTTCTGGGTATCTCATGCATGTTTTCGATGTAGGAAGATGCCCTTGAACCTGGAGATTTGGGACCCATGCGATGGGTACCACGCAGTATTACTTTAAAGGGTCTGCGTTTGCTCACCCAACCTCACCAAACCTCTCAGCCGCAACAGTGTCAACCCTTATGTCTCATGCAGCTGTGGGTCTAGATATGGTCAATCCAGGTTGCATCACAGCCCCTGAACGCATTGTGTAAGAATTTCTCTCTCTTTCACTGTCTTTGTTTCATGGGTTTTTCAAAGTAATTTATTTTTATAATGGGGTTTAGCTGCTTTTCACTGCTGTGTTTATGCCGCTTTTTACCCACTTGACACACTAACAGAGAGATATCAATACATAGGTTTTAAGATTATTACTAATCAGATATATTCTTGTGCGGTGAATAGGGCGTGTTGAGTCCAGTTCTCTGAGCAAGGAGTAGGTCTTGTCTATTACATATTGGGTTTATGGAACGGTATCTGAGCTAATTTGAAACCCTTGTTTTATGTATCACCCCACCTCACCTTTCCCGTTAAGCAACCATAGTGTGTTTTCTGCATGTGTGACTCTTTTCTGTTTTGTAATTCAGTTCAAGTGTAACGGTTTTTACATTCCCTCTATAAGTGATACCTTATGAGAAGTGTCCTTTTCTGTGTGACTTATTTCACTTAGAGTCGTCGTACCTAAATCCACTCATCATGCTGCTACTAGCCTTATGACATTGATTTCACGGCTGAGTGATATTCCATTGTACATAAGGACCACAACTTCTTTATCCATTTTTCTCTTTCCTGGGATATTGAAGGTGGAATGAAGTGGAGGTCCTTGTCAACAGAGCAGCCCTAAACTTTGGGGTGCTTGTGTCTTGCTGATTTTTCATTTTCCCAATTTATACCCCCATGAGTGGAAGTGCCCTATGCTCTCTAAGCTTTGCTTTTTAGACGTTTCAGGACTCACCGTACACTTCTCCAGAGTGGCTGTTGACAATTTACATCCCGCCCATCAGTGTAGCAAGGCTCCCATTTCTCCATGGCCTGTCCTGCATTTCTGGTGTTGACACTTTTTCAGCATGGCCCTTTTGACCGATGGGAAGCGAGACATCTTTGTAGCGCTGATTTGCCTTTCCAGGTTGCTTGGTTGGCCAAAAAGGGCGTATGCGTTTTTTCCTGAATATATTCAGGAAAAAACGCATACGCCCTTTTTGGCCAAGGGCATCATTGTCAACGTTTTGCCGCTTTTCATGTGCTTTAAAGGCGATTCGAATCTACCTCCTGAAATCTGTTTCCTGCAATTCTGCCTTGATTTCAAATCCTCTTCTTTGCCTTCCCTCAATATATTTGTGGATGAGAGTTATCATTTATAAGTCTGCAGGTTTGTGAATTGCAGTGCCCTGAACCTCCATTTTACAACTCGCTTTTTAGGGAGCTGGCCGCAAAAGCGCAGGATGGCTTCAGGCCCTGTTCTGGTTCCGGGGGGCAGGCTGAGCCTGTGGTTAATTCTTCTTCCTGATGGGAAAATAGAGTGACCTGTGCCTGTCCCAACACCAAGAGCTAGTCTTTCATTGGTTCCACGTCTTCTCGTTCATCCTCAGGACAAATTGCAAACTGTACGGAACAGGAGGTTAAAGGTGCTGATGCTCCAAGGAGGGAGATTGCTAGTAAAGTGGCTGGAATTGCGAACCCGGGCACAAGCAGATGAGAAATGAGGTGCGTTTTAGAAACCTTTCCCCATCACACGGTGTACCATCTTCTGGGTATCTCATGCATGTTTTCGATGTAGGAAGATGCCCTTGAACCTGGAGATTTGGGACCCATGCGATGGGTACCACGCAGTATTCCTTTAAAGGGTCTGCGTTTGCTCACCCAACCTCACCAAACCTCTCAGCCGCAACAGTGTCCACCCTTATGTCTCATCCAGCTGTGGGTCTAGATATGGTCAATCCAGGTTGCATCACAGCCCCTGAACGCATTGTGTAAGAATTTCTCTCTCTTTCACTGTCTTTGTTTCATGGGTTTTTCAAAGTAATTTATTTTTATAATGGGGTTTAGCTGCTTTTCACTACTGTGTTTATGCCACTTTACACCCACTTGACACACTAACAGAGAGATATCAATACATAGGTTTTAAGATTATTACTAGTCAGATATATCCTTGTGCGGTGAATAGGGCGTGTTGAGTCCAGTTCTCTGAGCAAGGAGTAGGTCTTGTCTATTACATATTGGTTTTATGGAACGGTATCTGAGCTAATTTGAAACCCTTGTTTTATGTATCACCCCACCTCACCTTTCCCGTTAAGCAACCATAGTGTGTTTTCTGCAGTTGTGACTCTGTTGTGTTTTGTAATTCAGTTCAAGTGTAACGGTTTTTACATTCCCTCTATAAGTGATACCTTATGAGAAGTGTCCTTTTCTGTGTGACTTATTTCACTTAGAGTCGTCGTACCTAAATCCACTCATCATGCTGCTACTAGCCTTATGACATTGATTTCACGGCTGAGTGATATTCCATTGTACATAAGGACCACAACTTCTTTATCCATTTTTCTCTTTCCTGGGATATTGAAGGTGGAATGAAGTGGAGGTCCTTGTCAACAGAGCAGCCCTAAACTTTGGGGTGCTTGTGTCTTGCTGATTTTTAATTTTCCCAATTTATACCCCCATGAGTGGAAGTGCCCTATGCTCTCTAAGCTTTGCTTTTTAGACGTTTCAGGACTCACCGTACACTTCTCCAGAGTGGCTGTTGACAATTTACATCCCGCCCATCAGTGTAGCAAGGCTCCCATTTCTCCATGGCCTGTCCTGCATTTCTGGTTTTGACACTTTTTTCAGCATGGCCCTTTTGACCGATGGGAAGCGAGACATCTTTGTAGCGCTGATTTGCCTTTCCAGGTTGCTTGGTTGGCCAAAAAGGGCGTATGCGTTTTTTCCTGAATATATTCAGGAAAAAACGCATACGCCCTTTTTGGCCAAGGGCATCATTGTCAACGTTTTGCCGCTTTTCATGTGCTTTAAAGGCGATTCGAATCTACCTCCTGAAATCTGTTTCCTGCAATTCTGCCTTGATTTCAAATCCTCTTCTTTGCCTTCCCTCAATATATTTGTGGACGAGAGTTATCATTTATAACTCTGCAGGTTTGTGAATTGCAGTGCCCTGAACCTCCATTTTACGACTCGCGTTTTTGGGAGATGGCCGCAAAAGCGCAGGATGGCTTCAGGCCCTGTTCTGGTTCTGGGGGGCAGGCTGAGCCTGTGGTTAATTCTTCTTCCTGATGGGAAAATAGAGTGACCTGTGCCTGTCCCAACACCAAGAGCTAGTCTTTCATTGGTTCCACGTCTTCTCGTTCATCCTCAGGACAAATTGCAAACTGTACGGAACAGGAGGTTAAAGGTGCTGATGCTCCAAGGAGGGAGATTGCTAGTAAAGTGGCTGGAATGGCGAACCCGGGCACAAGCAGATGAGAAATGAGGTGCGTTTTAGAAACCTTTCCCCATCACACGGTGTACCATCTTCTGGGTATCTCATGCATGTTTTCGATGTAGGAAGATGCCCTTGAACCTGGAGATTTGGGACCCATGCGATGGGTACCACGCAGTATTACTTTAAAGGGTCTGCGTTTGCTCACCCAACCTCACCAAACCTCTCAGCCGCAACAGTGTCCACCCTTATGTCTCATCCAGCTGTGTGTCTAGATATGGTCAATCCAGGTTGCATCACAGCCCCTGAACGCATTGTGTAAGAATTTCTCTCTCTTTCACTGTCTTTGTTTCATGGGTTTTTCAAAGTAATTTATTTTTATAATGGGGTTTAGCTGCTTTTCACTGCTGTGTTTATGCCGCTTTTTACCCACTTGACACACTAACAGAGAGATATCAATACGTAGGTTTTAAGATTATTACTAATCAGATATATTCTTGTGCGGTCAATGGGGCGTGTTGAGTCCAGTTCTCTGAGCAAGGAGTAGGTCTTGTCTATTACATATTGGGTTTATGGAACGGTATCTGAGCTAATTTGAAACCCTTGTTTTATGTATCACCCCACCTCACCTTTCCCGTTAAGCAACCATAGTGTGTTTTCTGCATGTGTGACTCTGTTCTGTTTTGTAATTCAGTTCAAGTGTAACGGTTTTTACATTCCCTCTATAAGTGATACCTTATGAGAAGTGTCCTTTTCTGTGTGACTTATTTCACTTAGAGTCGTCGTACCTAAATCCACTCATCATGCTGCTACTAGCCTGATGACATTGATTTCACGGCTGAGTGATATTCCATTGTACATAAGGACCACAACTTCTTTATCCATTTTTCTTTCCTGGGATATTGAAGGTGGAATGAAGTGGAGGTCCTTGTCAACAGAGCAGCCCTAAACTTTGGGGTGCTTGTGTCTTTCTGATTTTTAATTTTCCCAATTTATACCCCCATGAGTGGAAGTGCCCTATGCTCTCTAAGCTTTGCTTTTTAGACGTTTCAGGACTCACCGTACACTTCTCCAGAGTGGCTGTTGACAATTTACATCCCGCCCATCAGTGTAGCAAGGCTCCCATTTCTCCATGGCCTGTCCTGCATTTCTGGTGTTGACACTTTTTCAGCATGGCCCTTTTGACCGATGGGAAGCGAGACATCTTTGTAGCGCTGATTTGCCTTTCCAGGTTGCTTTGTTGGCCAAAAAGGGCGTATGCGTTTTTTCCTGAATATATTCAGGAAAAAACGCATACGCCCTTTTTGGCCAAGGGCATCATTGTCAACGTTTTGCCGCTTTTCATGTGCTTTAAAGGCGATTCGAATCTACCTCCTGAAATCTGTTTCCTGCAATTCTGCCTTGATTTCAAATCCTCTTCTTTGCCTTCCCTCAATATATTTGTGGATGAGAGTTATCATTTATAAGTCTGCAGGTTTGTGAATTGCAGTGCCCTGAACCTCCATTTTACAACTCGCTTTTTAGGGAGCTGGCCGCAAAAGCGCAGGATGGCTTCAGGCCCTGTTCTGGTTCTGGGGGGCAGGCTGAGCCTGTGGTTAATTCTTCTTCCTGATGGGAAAATAGAGTGACCTGTGCCTGTCCCAACACCAAGAGCTAGTCTTTCATTGGTTCCACGTCTTCTCGTTCATCCTCAGGACAAATTGCAAACTGTACGGAACAGGAGGTTAAAGGTGCTGATGCTCCAAGGAGGGAGATTGCTAGTAAAGTGGCTGGAATGGCGAACCCGGGCACAAGCAGATGAGAAATGAGGTGCGTTTTAGAAACCTTTCCCCATCACACGGTGTACCATCTTCTGGGTATCTCATGCATGTTTTCGATGTAGGAAGATGCCCTTGAACCTGGAGATTTGGGACCCATGCGATGGGTACCACGCAGTATTACTTTAAAGGGTCTGCGTTTGCTCACCCAACCTCACCAAACCTCTCAGCCGCAACAGTGTCCACCCTTATGTCTCATCCAGCTGTGGGTCTAGATATGGTCAATCCAGGTTGCATCACAGCCCCTGAACGCATTGTGTAAGAATTTCTATCTCTTTCACTGTCTTTGTTTCATGGGTTTTTCAAAGTAATTTATTTTTATAAAGGGGTTTAGCTGCTTTTCACTGCTGTGTTTATGCCGCTTTACACCCACTTGACACACTAACAGAGAGATATCAATACATAGGTTTTAAGATTATTACTAGTCGGATATATTCTTGTGCGGTGAATAGGGCGTGTTGAGTCCAGTTCTCTGAGCAAGGAGTAGGTCTTGTCTATTACATATTGGTTTTATGGAACGGTATCTGAGCTAATTTGAAACCCTTGTTTTATGTATCACCCCACCTCACCTTTCCCGTTAAGCAACCATAGTGTGTTTTCTGCATGTGTGACTCTGTTCTGTTTTGTAATTCAGTTCAAGTGTAACGGTTTTTACATTCCCTCTATAAGTGATACCTTATGAGAAGTGTCCTTTTCTGTGTGACTTATTTCACTTAGAGTTGTCGTACCTAAATCCACTCATCATGCTGCTACTAGCCTTATGACATTGATTTCACGGCTGAGTGATATTCCATTGTACATAAGGACCACAACTTCTTTATCCATTTTTCTCTTTCCTGGGATATTGAAGGTGGAATGAAGTGGAGGTCCTTGTCAACAGAGCAGCCCTAAACTTTGGGGTGCTTGTGTCTTGCTGATTTTTAATTTTCCCAATTTATACCCCCATGAGTGGAAGTGCCCTATGCTCTCTAAGCTTTGCTTTTTAGACGTTTCAGGACTCACCGTACACTTCTCCAGAGTGGCTGTTGACAATTTACATCCCGCCCATCAGTGTAGCAAGGCTCCCATTTCTCCATGGCCTGTCCTGCATTTCTGGTTTTGACACTTTTTTCAGCATGGCCCTTTTGACCGATGGGAAGCGAGACATCTTTGTAGCGCTGATTTGCCTTTCCAGGTTGCTTGGTTGGCCAAAAAGGGCGTATGCGTTTTTTCCTGAATATATTCAGGAAAAAACGCATACGCCCTTTTTGGCCAAGGGCATCATTGTCAACGTTTTGCCGCTTTTCATGTGCTTTAAAGGCGATTCGAATCTACCTCCTGAAATCTGTTTCCTGCAATTCTGCCTTGATTTCAAATCCTCTTCTTTGCCTTCCCTCAATATATTTGTGGATGAGAGTTATCATTTATAAGTCTGCAGGTTTGTGAATTGCAGTGCCCTGAACCTCCATTTTACAACTCGCTTTTTAGGGAGCTGGCCGCAAAAGCGCAGGATGGCTTCAGGCCCTGTTCTGGTTCCGGGGGGCAGGCTGAGCCTGTGGTTAATTCTTCTTCCTGATGGGAAAATAGAGTGACCTGTGCCTGTCCCAACACCAAGAGCTAGTCTTTCATTGGTTCCACGTCTTCCCGTTCATCCTCAGTACAAATTGCAACCTGTACGGAACAGGAGGTTAAAGGTGCTGATGCTCCAAGGAGGGAGATTGCTAGTAAAGTGGCTGGAATGGCGAACCCGGGCACAAGCAGATGAGAAATGAGGTGCGTTTTAGAAACCTTTCCCCATCACACGGTGTACCATCTTCTGGGTATCTCATGCATGTTTTCGATGTAGGAAGATGCCCTTGAACCTGGAGATTTGGGACCCATGCGATGGGTACCACGCAGTATTACTTTAAAGGGTCTGCGTTTGCTCACCCAACCTCACCAAACCTCTCAGCCGCAACAGTGTCCACCCTTATGTCTCATGCAGCTGTGGGTCTAGATATGGTCAATCCAGGTTGCATCACAGCCCCTGAACGCATTGTGTAAGAATTTCTCTCTCTTTCACTGTCTTTGTTTCATGGGTTTTTCAAAGTAATTTATTTTTATAATGGGGTTTAGCTGCTTTTCACTGCTGTGTTTATGCCACTTTACACCCACTTGACACACTAACAGAGAGATATCAATACATAGGTTTTAAGATTATTACTAGTCAGATATATCCTTGTGCGGTGAATAGGGCGTGTTGAGTCCAGTTCTCTGAGCAAGGAGTAGGTCTTGTCTATTACATATTGGATTTATGGAACGGTATCTGAGCTAATTTGAAACCCTTGTTTTATGTATCACCCCACCTCACCTTTCCCGTTAAGCAACCATAGTGTGTTTTCTGCATGTGTGACTCTGTTCTGTTTTGTAATTCAGTTCAAGTGTAACGGTTTTTACATTCCCTCTATAAGTGATACCTTATGAGAAGTGTCCTTTTCTGTGTGACTTATTTCACTTAGAGTCGTCGTACCTAAATCCACTCATCATGCTGCTACTAGCCTTATGACATTGATTTCACGGCTGAGTGATATTCCATTGTACATAAGGACCACAACTTCTTTATCCATTTTTCTCTTTCCTGGGATATTGAAGGTGGAATGAAGTGGAGGTCCTTGTCAACAGAGCAGCCCTAAACTTTGGGGTGCTTGTGTCTTGCTGATTTTTAATTTTCCCAATTTATACCCCCATGAGTGGAAGTGCCCTATGCTCTCTAAGCTTTGCTTTTTAGACGTTTCAGGACTCACCGTACACTTCTCCAGAGTGGCTGTTGACAATTTACATCCCGCCCATCAGTGTAGCAAGGCTCCCATTTCTCCATGGCCTGTCCTGCATTTCTGGTGTTGACACTTTTTCAGCATGGCCCTTTTGACCGATGGGAAGCGAGACATCTTTGTAGCGCTGATTTGCCTTTCCAGGTTGCTTGGTTGGCCAAAAAGGGCGTATGCGTTTTTTCCTGAATATATTCAGGAAAAAACGCATACGCCCTTTTTGGCCAAGGGCATCATTGTCAACGTTTTGCCGCTTTTCATGTGCTTTAAAGGCGATTCGAATCTACCTCCTGAAATCTGTTTCCTGCAATTCTGCCTTGATTTCAAATCCTCTTCTTTGCCTTCCCTCAATATATTTGTGGATGAGAGTTATCATTTATAAGTCTGCAGGTTTGTGAATTGCAGTGCCCTGAACCTCCATTTTACAACTCGCTTTTTAGGGAGCTGGCCGCAAAAGCGCAGGATGGCTTCAGGCCCTGTTCTGGTTCCGGGGGGCAGGCTGAGCCTGTGGTTAATTCTTCTTCCTGATGGGAAAATAGAGTGACCTGTGCCTGTCCCAACACCAAGAGCTAGTCTTTCATTGGTTCCACGTCTTCTCGTTCATCCTCAGGACAAATTGCAAACTGTACGGAACAGGAGGTTAAAGGTGCTGATGCTCCAAGGAGGGAGATTGCTAGTAAAGTGGCTGGAATGGCGAACCCAGGCACAAGCAGATGAGAAATGAGGTGCGTTTTAGAAACCTTTCCCCATCACACGGTGTACCATCTTCTGGGTATCTCATGCATGTTTTCGATGTAGGAAGATGCCCTTGAACCTGGAGATTTGGGACCCATGCGATGGGTACCACGCAGTATTACTTTAAAGGGTCTGCGTTTGCTCACCCAACCTCACCAAACCTCTCAGCCGCAACAGTGTCCACCCTTATGTCTCATCCAGCTGTGGGTCTAGATATGGTCAATCCAGGTTGCATCACAGCCCCTGAACGCATTGTGTAAGAATTTCTATCTCTTTCACTGTCTTTGTTTCATGGGTTTTTCAAAGTAATTTATTTTTATAATGGGGTTTAGCTGCTTTTCACTGCTGTGTTTATGCCGCTTTACACCCACTTGACACACTAACAGAGAGATATCAATACATAGGTTTTAAGATTATTACTAGTCAGATATATTCTTGTGCGGTGAATAGGGCGTGTTGAGTCCAGTTCTCTGAGCAAGGAGTAGGTCTTGTCTATTACATATTGGTTTTATGGAACGGTATCTGAGCTAATTTGAAACCCTTGTTTTATGTATCACCCCACCTCACCTTTCCCGTTAAGCAACCATAGTGTGTTTTCTGCATGTGTGACTCTGTTCTGTTTTGTAATTCAGTTCAAGTGTAACGGTTTTTACATTCCCTCTATAAGTGATACCTTATGAGAAGTGTCCTTTTCTGTGTGACTTATTTCACTTAGAGTCGTCGTACCTAAATCCACTCATCATGCTGCTACTAGCCTTATGACATTGATTTCACGGCTGAGTGATATTCCATTGTACATAAGGACCACAACTTCTTTATCCATTTTTCTCTTTCCTGGGATATTGAAGGTGGAATGAAGTGGAGGTCCTTGTCAACAGAGCAGCCCTAAACTTTGGGGTGCTTGTGTCTTGCTGATTTTTAATTTTCCCAATTTATACCCCCATGAGTGGAAGTGCCCTATGCTCTCTAAGCTTTGCTTTTTAGACGTTTCAGGACTCACCGTACACTTCTCCAGAGTGGCTGTTGACAATTTACATCCCGCCCATCAGTGTAGCAAGGCTCCCATTTCTCCATGGCCTGTCCTGCATTTCTGGTGTTGACACTTTTTTCAGCATGGCCCTTTTGACCGATGGGAAGCGAGACATCTTTGTAGCGCTGATTTGCCTTTCCAGGTTGCTTGGTTGGCCAAAAAGGGCGTATGCGTTTTTTCCTGAATATATTCAGGAAAAAACGCATACGCCCTTTTTGGCCAAGGGCATCATTGTCAACGTTTTGCCGCTTTTCATGTGCTTTAAAGGCGATTCGAATCTACCTCCTGAAATCTGTTTCCTGCAATTCTGCCTTGATTTCAAATCCTCTTCTTTGCCTTCCCTCAATATATTTGTGGATGAGAGTTATCATTTATAAGTCTGCAGGTTTGTGAATTGCAGTGCCCTGAACCTCCATTTTACAACTCGCTTTTTAGGGAGCTGGCCGCAAAAGCGCAGGATGGCTTCAGGCCCTGTTCTGGTTCCGGGGGGCAGGCTGAGCCTGTGGTTAATTCTTCTTCCTGATGGGAAAATAGAGTGACCTGTGCCTGTCCCAACACCAAGAGCTAGTCTTTCATTGGTTCCACGTCTTCCCGTTCATCCTCAGTACAAATTGCAACCTGTACGGAACAGGAGGTTAAAGGTGCTGATGCTCCAAGGAGGGAGATTGCTAGTAAAGTGGCTGGAATGGCGAACCCGGGCACAAGCAGATGAGAAATGAGGTGCGTTTTAGAAACCTTTCCCCATCACTCGGTGTACCATCTTCTGGGTATCTCATGCATGTTTTCGATGTAGGAAGATGCTCTTGAACCTGGAGATTTGGGACCCATGTGATGGGTACCACGCAGTATTACTTTAAAGGGTCTGCGTTTGCTCACCCAACCTCACCAAACCTCTCAGCCGCAACACTGTCCACCCTTATGTCTCATCCAGCTGTGGGTCTAGATATGGTCAATCCAGGTTGCATCACAGCCCCTGAACGCATTGTGTAAGAATTTCTCTCTCTTTCACTGTCTTTGTTTCATGGGTTTTTCAAAGTAATTTATTTTTATAATGGGGTTTAGCTGCTTTTCACTGCTGTGTTTATGCCGCTTTTTACCCACTTGACACACTAACAGAGAGATATCAATACATAGGTTTTAAGATTATTACTAATCAGATATATTCTTGTGCGGTGAATAGGGCGTGTTGAGTCCAGTTCTCTGAGCAAGGAGTAGGTCTTGTCTATTACATATTGGGTTTATGGAACGGTATCTGAGCTAATTTGAAACCCTTGTTTTATGTATCACCCCACCTCACCTTTCCCGTTAAGCAACCATAGTGTGTTTTCTGCATGTGTGACTCTTTTCTGTTTTGTAATTCAGTTCAAGTGTAACGGTTTTTACATTCCCTCTATAAGTGATACCTTATGAGAAGTGTCCTTTTCTGTGTGACTTATTTCACTTAGAGTCGTCGTACCTAAATCCACTCATCATGCTGCTACTAGCCTTATGACATTGATTTCACGGCTGAGTGATATTCCATTGTACATAAGGACCACAACTTCTTTATCCATTTTTCTCTTTCCTGGGATATTGAAGGTGGAATGAAGTGGAGGTCCTTGTCAACAGAGCAGCCCTAAACTTTGGGGTGCTTGTGTCTTGCTGATTTTTAATTTTCCCAATTTATACCCCCATGAGTGGAAGTGCCCTATGCTCTCTAAGCTTTGCTTTTTAGACGTTTCAGGACTCACCGTACACTTCTCCAGAGTGGCTGTTGACAATTTACATCCCGCCCATCAGTGTAGCAAGGCTCCCATTTCTCCATGGCCTGTCCTGCATTTCTGGTGTTGACACTTTTTCAGCATGGCCCTTTTGACCGATGGGAAGCGAGACATCTTTGTAGCGCTGATTTGCCTTTCCAGGTTGCTTGGTTGGCCAAAAAGGGCCTATGCGTTTTTTTCTGAATATATTCAGGAAAAAACGCATACGCCCTTTTTGGCCAAGGGCATCATTGTCAACGTTTTGCCGCTTTTCATGTGCTTTAAAGGCGATTCGAATCTACCTCCTGAAATCTGTTTCCTGCAATTCTGCCTTGATTTCAAATCCTCTTCTTTGCCTTCCCTCAATATATTTGTGGATGAGAGTTATCATTTATAAGTCTGCAGGTTTGTGAATTGCAGTGCCCTGAACCTCCATTTTACAACTCGCTCTTTAGGGAGCTGGCCGCAAAAGCGCAGGATGGCTTCAGGCCCTGTTCTGGTTCCGGGGGGCAGGCTGAGCCTGTGGTTAATTCTTCTTCCTGATGGGAAAATAGAGTGACCTGTGCCTGTCCCAACACCAAGAGCTAGTCTTTCATTGGTTCCACGTCTTCTCGTTCATCCTCAGGACAAATTGCAAACTGTACGGAACAGGAGGTTAAAGGTGCTGATGCTCCAAGGAGGGAGATTGCTAGTAAAGTGGCTGGAATGGCGAACCCGGGCACAAGCAGATGAGAAATGAGGTGCGTTTTAGAAACCTTTCCCCATCACACGGTGTACCATCTTCTGGGTATCTCATGCATGTTTTCGATGTAGGAAGATGCCCTTGAACCTGGAGATTTGGGACCCATGCGATGGGTACCACGCAGTATTACTTTAAAGGGTCTGCGTTTGCTCACCCAACCTCACCAAACCTCTCAGCCGCAACAGTGTCCACCCTTATGTCTCATCCAGCTGTGGGTCTAGATATGGTCAATCCAGGTTGCATCACAGCCCCTGAACGCATTGTGTAAGAATTTCTATCTCTTTCACTGTCTTTGTTTCATGGGTTTTTCAAAGTAATTTATTTTTATAATGGGGTTTAGCTGCTTTTCACTGCTGTGTTTATGCCG
This sequence comes from Balaenoptera borealis, assembly GCF_965194805.1. Lineage (NCBI taxonomy): Eukaryota > Metazoa > Chordata > Mammalia > Artiodactyla > Balaenopteridae > Balaenoptera > Balaenoptera borealis. Next base: position 190,792 of record NW_028123104.1, on the reverse strand, counting down.
CTTTCCACCCACTTGACACACTAACAGAGAGATATCAATACATAGGTTTTAAGATTATTACTAGTCAGATATATTCTTGTGCGGTGAATAGGGCGTGTTGAGTCCAGTTCTCTGAGCAAGGAGTAGGTCTTGTCTATTACATATTGGTTTTATGGAACGGTATCTGAGCTAATTTGAAACCCTTGTTTTATGTATCACCCCACCTCACCTTTCCCGTTAAGCAACCATAGTGTGTTTTCTGCATGTGTGACTCTGTTCTGTTTTGTAATTCAGTTCAAGTGTAACGGTTTTTACATTCCCTCTATAAGTGATACCTTATGAGAAGTGTCCTTTTCTGTGTGACTTATTTCACTTAGAGTCGTCGTACCTAAATCCACTCATCATGCTGCTACTAGCCTTATGACATTGATTTCACGGCTGAGTGATATTCCATTGTACATAAGGACCACAACTTCTTTATCCATTTTTCTCTTTCCTGGGATATTGAAGGTGGAATGAAGTGGAGGTCCTTGTCAACAGAGCAGCCCTAAACTTTGGGGTGCTTGTGTCTTGCTGATTTTTAATTTTCCCAATTTATACCCCCATGAGTGGAAGTGCCCTATGCTCTCTAAGCTTTGCTTTTTAGACGTTTCAGGACTCACCGTACACTTCTCCAGAGTGGCTGTTGACAATTTACATCCCGCCCATCAGTGTAGCAAGGCTCCCATTTCTCCATGGCCTGTCCTGCATTTCTGGTGTTGACACTTTTTCAGCATGGCCCTTTTGACCGATGGGAAGCGAGACATCTTTGTAGCGCTGATTTGCCTTTCCAGGTTGCTTGGTTGGCCAAAAAGGGCGTATGCGTTTTTTCCTGAATATATTCAGGAAAAAACGCATACGCCCTTTTTGGCCAAGGGCATCATTGTCAACGTTTTGCCGCTTTTCATGTGCTTTAAAGGCGATTCGAATCTACCTCCTGAAATCTGTTTCCTGCAATTCTGCCTTGATTTCAAATCCTCTTCTTTGCCTTCCCTCAATATATTTGTGGATGAGAGTTATCATTTATAAGTCTGCAGGTTTGTGAATTGCAGTGCCCTGAACCTCCATTTTACAACTCGCTTTTTAGGGAGCTGGCCGCAAAAGCGCAGGATGGCTTCAGGCCCTGTTCTGGTTCCGGGGGGCAGGCTGAGCCTGTGGTTAATTCTTCTTCCTGATGGGAAAATAGAGTGACCTGTGCCTGTCCCAACACCAAGAGCTAGTCTTTCATTGGTTCCACGTCTTCTCGTTCATCCTCAGGACAAATTGCAAACTGTACGGAACAGGAGGTTAAAGGTGCTGATGCTCCAAGGAGGGAGATTGCTAGTAAAGTGGCTGGAATGGCGAACCCAGGCACAAGCAGATGAGAAATGAGGTGCGTTTTAGAAACCTTTCCCCATCACACGGTGTACCATCTTCTGGGTATCTCATGCATGTTTTCGATGTAGGAAGATGCCCTTGAACCTGGAGATTTGGGACCCATGCGATGGGTACCACGCAGTATTACTTTAAAGGGTCTGCGTTTGCTCACCCAACCTCACCAAACCTCTCAGCCGCAACAGTGTCCACCCTTATGTCTCATCCAGCTGTGGGTCTAGATATGGTCAATCCAGGTTGCATCACAGCCCCTGAACGCATTGTGTAAGAATTTCTATCTCTTTCACTGTCTTTGTTTCATGGGTTTTTCAAAGTAATTTATTTTTATAATGGGGTTTAGCTGCTTTTCACTGCTGTGTTTATGCCGCTTTACACCCACTTGACACACTAACAGAGAGATATCAATACATAGGTTTTAAGATTATTACTAGTCAGATATATTCTTGTGCGGTGAATAGGGCGTGTTGAGTCCAGTTCTCTGAGCAAGGAGTAGGTCTTGTCTATTACATATTGGTTTTATGGAACGGTATCTGAGCTAATTTGAAACCCTTGTTTTATGTATCACCCCACCTCACCTTTCCCGTTAAGCAACCATAGTGTGTTTTCTGCATGTGTGACTCTGTTCTGTTTTGTAATTCAGTTCAAGTGTAACGGTTTTTACATTCCCTCTATAAGTGATACCTTATGAGAAGTGTCCTTTTCTGTGTGACTTATTTCACTTAGAGTCGTCGTACCTAAATCCACTCATCATGCTGCTACTAGCCTTATGACATTGATTTCACGGCTGAGTGATATTCCATTGTACATAAGGACCACAACTTCTTTATCCATTTTTCTCTTTCCTGGGATATTGAAGGTGGAATGAAGTGGAGGTCCTTGTCAACAGAGCAGCCCTAAACTTTGGGGTGCTTGTGTCTTGCTGATTTTTAATTTTCCCAATTTATACCCCCATGAGTGGAAGTGCCCTATGCTCTCTAAGCTTTGCTTTTTAGACGTTTCAGGACTCACCGTACACTTCTCCAGAGTGGCTGTTGACAATTTACATCCCGCCCATCAGTGTAGCAAGGCTCCCATTTCTCCATGGCCTGTCCTGCATTTCTGGTGTTGACACTTTTTTCAGCATGGCCCTTTTGACCGATGGGAAGCGAGACATCTTTGTAGCGCTGATTTGCCTTTCCAGGTTGCTTGGTTGGCCAAAAAGGGCGTATGCGTTTTTTCCTGAATATATTCAGGAAAAAACGCATACGCCCTTTTTGGCCAAGGGCATCATTGTCAACGTTTTGCCGCTTTTCATGTGCTTTAAAGGCGATTCGAATCTACCTCCTGAAATCTGTTTCCTGCAATTCTGCCTTGATTTCAAATCCTCTTCTTTGCCTTCCCTCAATATATTTGTGGATGAGAGTTATCATTTATAAGTCTGCAGGTTTGTGAATTGCAGTGCCCTGAACCTCCATTTTACAACTCGCTTTTTAGGGAGCTGGCCGCAAAAGCGCAGGATGGCTTCAGGCCCTGTTCTTGTTCCGGGGGGCAGGCTGAGCCTGTGGTTAATTCTTCTTCCTGATGGGAAAATAGAGTGACCTGTGCCTGTCCCAACACCAAGAGCTAGTCTTTCATTGGTTCCACGTCTTCCCGTTCATCCTCAGTACAAATTGCAACCTGTACGGAACAGGAGGTTAAAGGTGCTGATGCTCCAAGGAGGGAGATTGCTAGTAAAGTGGCTGGAATGGCGAACCCGGGCACAAGCAGATGAGAAATGAGGTGCGTTTTAGAAACCTTTCCCCATCACTCGGTGTACCATCTTCTGGGTATCTCATGCATGTTTTCGATGTAGGAAGATGCTCTTGAACCTGGAGATTTGGGACCCATGCGATGGGTACCACGCAGTATTACTTTAAAGGGTCTGCGTTTGCTCACCCAACCTCACCAAACCTCTCAGCCGCAACACTGTCCACCCTTATGTCTCATCCAGCTGTGGGTCTAGATATGGTCAATCCAGGTTGCATCACAGCCCCTGAACGCATTGTGTAAGAATTTCTCTCTCTTTCACTGTCTTTGTTTCATGGGTTTTTCAAAGTAATTTATTTTTATAATGGGGTTTAGCTGCTTTTCACTGCTGTGTTTATGCCGCTTTTTACCCACTTGACACACTAACAGAGAGATATCAATACATAGGTTTTAAGATTATTACTAATCAGATATATTCTTGTGCGGTGAATAGGGCGTGTTGAGTCCAGTTCTCTGAGCAAGGAGTAGGTCTTGTCTATTACATATTGGGTTTATGGAACGGTATCTGAGCTAATTTGAAACCCTTGTTTTATGTATCACCCCACCTCACCTTTCCCGTTAAGCAACCATAGTGTGTTTTCTGCATGTGTGACTCTTTTCTGTTTTGTAATTCAGTTCAAGTGTAACGGTTTTTACATTCCCTCTATAAGTGATACCTTATGAGAAGTGTCCTTTTCTGTGTGACTTATTTCACTTAGAGTCGTCGTACCTAAATCCACTCATCATGCTGCTACTAGCCTTATGACATTGATTTCACGGCTGAGTGATATTCCATTGTACATAAGGACCACAACTTCTTTATCCATTTTTCTCTTTCCTGGGATATTGAAGGTGGAATGAAGTGGAGGTCCTTGTCAACAGAGCAGCCCTAAACTTTGGGGTGCTTGTGTCTTGCTGATTTTTAATTTTCCCAATTTATACCCCCATGAGTGGAAGTGCCCTATGCTCTCTAAGCTTTGCTTTTTAGACGTTTCAGGACTCACCGTACACTTCTCCAGAGTGGCTGTTGACAATTTACATCCCGCCCATCAGTGTAGCAAGGCTCCCATTTCTCCATGGCCTGTCCTGCATTTCTGGTGTTGACACTTTTTCAGCATGGCCCTTTTGACCGATGGGAAGCGAGACATCTTTGTAGCGCTGATTTGCCTTTCCAGGTTGCTTGGTTGGCCAAAAAGGGCCTATGCGTTTTTTTCTGAATATATTCAGGAAAAAACGCATACGCCCTTTTTGGCCAAGGGCATCATTGTCAACGTTTTGCCGCTTTTCATGTGCTTTAAAGGCGATTCGAATCTACCTCCTGAAATCTGTTTCCTGCAATTCTGCCTTGATTTCAAATCCTCTTCTTTGCCTTCCCTCAATATATTTGTGGATGAGAGTTATCATTTATAAGTCTGCAGGTTTGTGAATTGCAGTGCCCTGAACCTCCATTTTACAACTCGCTCTTTAGGGAGCTGGCCGCAAAAGCGCAGGATGGCTTCAGGCCCTGTTCTGGTTCCGGGGGGCAGGCTGAGCCTGTGGTTAATTCTTCTTCCTGATGGGAAAATAGAGTGACCTGTGCCTGTCCCAACACCAAGAGCTAGTCTTTCATTGGTTCCACGTCTTCTCGTTCATCCTCAGGACAAATTGCAAACTGTACGGAACAGGAGGTTAAAGGTGCTGATGCTCCAAGGAGGGAGATTGCTAGTAAAGTGGCTGGAATGGCGAACCCGGGCACAAGCAGATGAGAAATGAGGTGCGTTTTAGAAACCTTTCCCCATCACACGGTGTACCATCTTCTGGGTATCTCATGCATGTTTTCGATGTAGGAAGATGCCCTTGAACCTGGAGATTTGGGACCCATGCGATGGGTACCACGCAGTATTACTTTAAAGGGTCTGCGTTTGCTCACCCAACCTCACCAAACCTCTCAGCCGCAACAGTGTCCACCCTTATGTCTCATCCAGCTGTGGGTCTAGATATGGTCAATCCAGGTTGCATCACAGCCCCTGAACGCATTGTGTAAGAATTTCTATCTCTTTCACTGTCTTTGTTTCATGGGTTTTTCAAAGTAATTTATTTTTATAATGGGGTTTAGCTGCTTTTCACTGCTGTGTTTATGCCGCTTTCCACCCACTTGACACACTAACAGAGAGATATCAATACATAGGTTTTAAGATTATTACTAGTCAGATATATTCTTGTGCGGTGAATAGGGCGTGTTGAGTCCAGTTCTCTGAGCAAGGAGTAGGTCTTGTCTATTACATATTGGTTTTATGGAACGGTATCTGAGCTAATTTGAAACCCTTGTTTTATGTATCACCCCACCTCACCTTTTCCGTTAAGCAACCATAGTGTGTTTTCTGCATGTGTGACTCTGTTCTGTTTTGTAATTCAGTTCAAGTGTAACGGTTTTTACATTCCCTCTATAAGTGATACCTTATGAGAAGTGTCCTTTTCTGTGTGACTTATTTCACTTAGAGTCGTCGTACCTAAATCCACTCATCATGCTGCTACTAGCCTTATGACATTGTTTTCACGGCTGAGTGATATTCCATTGTACATAAGGACCACAACTTCTTTATCCATTTTTCTCTTTCCTGGGATATTGAAGGTGGAATGAAGTGGAGGTCCTTGTCAACAGAGCAGCCCTAAACTATGGGGTGCTTGTGTCTTGCTGATTTTTAATTTTCCCAATTTATACCCCCATGAGTGGAAGTGCCCTATGCTCTCTAAGCTTTGCTTTTTAGACGTTTCAGGACTCACCGTACACTTCTCCAGAGTGGCTGTTGACAATTTACATCCCGCCCATCAGTGTAGCAAGGCTCCCATTTCTCCATGGCCTGTCCTGCATTTCTGGTTTTGACACTTTTTTCAGCATGGCCCTTTTGACCGATGGGAAGCGAGACATCTTTGTAGCGCTGATTTGCCTTTCCAGGTTGCTTGGTTGGCCAAAAAGGGCGTATGCGTTTTTTCCTGAATATATTCAGGAAAAAACGCATACGCCCTTTTTGGCCAAGGGCATCATTGTCAACGTTTTGCCGCTTTTCATGTGCTTTAAAGGCGATTCGAATCTACCTCCTGAAATCTGTTTCCTGCAATTCTGCCTTGATTTCAAATCCTCTTCTTTGCCTTCCCTCAATATATTTGTGGATGAGAGTTATCATTTATAAGTCTGCAGGTTTGTGAATTGCAGTGCCCTGAACCTCCATTTTACAACTCGCTTTTTAGGGAGCTGGCCGCAAAAGCGCAGGATGGCTTCAGGCCCTGTTCTGGTTCCGGGGGGCAGGCTGAGCCTGTGGTTAATTCTTCTTCCTGATGGGAAAATAGAGTGACCTGTGCCTGTCCCAACACCAAGAGCTAGTCTTTCATTGGTTCCACGTCTTCTCGTTCATCCTCAGGACAAATTGCAAACTGTACGGAACAGGAGGTTAAAGGTGCTGATGCTCCAAGGAGGGAGATTGCTAGTAAAGTGGCTGGAATGGCGAACCCGGGCACAAGCAGATGAGAAATGAGGTGCGTTTTAGAAACCTTTCCCCATCACACGGTGTACCATCTTCTGGGTATCTCATGCATGTTTTCGATGTAGGAAGATGCCCTTGAACCTGGAATTTGGGACCCATGCGATGGGTACCACGCAGTATTACTTTAAAGGGTCTGCGTTTGCTCACCCAACCTCACCAAACCTCTCAGCCGCAACAGGGTCCACCCTTATGTCTCATCCAGCTGTGGGTCTAGATATGGTCAATCCAGGTTGCATCACAGCCCCTGAACGCATTGTGTAAGAATTTCTCTCTCTTTCACTGTCTTTGTTTCATGGGTTTTTCAAAGTAATTTATTTTTATAATGGGGTTTAGCTGCTTTTCACTGCTGTGTTTATGCCGCTTTACACCCACTTGACACACTAACAGAGAGATATCAATACATAGGTTTTAAGATTATTACTAGTCAGATATATTCTTGTGCGGTGAATAGGGCGTGTTGAGTCCAGTTCTCTGAGCAAGGAGTAGGTCTTGTCTATTACATATTGGTTTTATGGAACGGTATCTGAGCTAATTTGAAACCCTTGTTTTATGTATCACCCCACCTCACCTTTCCCGTTAAGCAACCATAGTGTGTTTTCTGCATGTGTGACTCTGTTCTGTTTTGTAATTCAGTTCAAGTGTAACGGTTTTTACATTCCCTCTATAAGTGATACCTTATGAGAAGTGTCCTTTTCTGTGTGACTTATTTCACTTAGAGTCGTCGTACCTAAATCCACTCATCATGCTGCTACTAGCCTTATGACATTGATTTCACGGCTGAGTGATATTCCATTGTACATAAGGACCACAACTTCTTTATCCATTTTTCTCTTTCCTGGGATATTGAAGGTGGAATGAAGTGGAGGTCCTTGTCAACAGAGCAGCCCTAAACTTTGGGGTGCTTGTGTCTTGCTGATTTTTAATTTTCCCAATTTATACCCCCATGAGTGGAAGTGCCCTATGCTCTCTAAGCTTTGCTTTTTAGACGTTTCAGGACTCACCGTACACTTCTCCAGAGTGGCTGTTGACAATTTACATCCCGCCCATCAGTGTAGCAAGGCTCCCATTTCTCCATGGCCTGTCCTGCATTTCTGGTTTTGACACTTTTTTCAGCATGGCCCTTTTGACCGATGGGAAGCGAGACATCTTTGTAGCGCTGATTTGCCTTTCCAGGTTGCTTGGTTGGCCAAAAAGGGCGTATGCGTTTTTTCCTGAATATATTCAGGAAAAAACGCATACGCCCTTTTTGGCCAAGGGCATCATTGTCAACGTTTTGCCGCTTTTCATGTGCTTTAAAGGCGATTCGAATCTACCTCCTGAAATCTGTTTCCTGCAATTCTGCCTTGATTTCAAATCCTCTTCTTTGCCTTCCCTCAATATATTTGTGGATGAGAGTTATCATTTATAAGTCTGCAGGTTTGTGAATTGCAGTGCCCTGAACCTCCATTTTACAACTCGCTTTTTAGGGAGCTGGCCGCAAAAGCGCAGGATGGCTTCAGGCCCTGTTCTGGTTCCGGGGGGCAGGCTGAGCCTGTGGTTAATTCTTCTTCCTGATGGGAAAATAGAGTGACCTGTGCCTGTCCCAACACCAAGAGCTAGTCTTTCATTGGTTCCACGTCTTCTCGTTCATCCTCAGTACAAATTGCAACCTGTACGGAACAGGAGGTTAAAGGTGATGATGTTCCAAGGAGGGAGATTGCAAGTAAAGTGGCTGGAATGGCGAACCCGAGCACAAGGAGATGAGAAATGAGGTGCGTTTTAGAAACCTTTCCCCATCACACGGTGTACCATCTTCTGGGTTTCTCATGCATGTTTTTGATGTAGGAAGATGCCCTTGAACCTGGAGATTTGGGACCCATGCGATGGGTACCACGCAGTATTACTTTAAAGGGGCTGCGTTTGCTCACCCAACCTCACCAAACCTCTCAGCCGCAACAGTGTCCACCCTTATGTCTCATCCAGCTGTGGGTCTAGATATGGTCAATCCAGGTTGCATCACAGCCCCTGAACGCATTGTGTAAGAATTTCTCTCTCTTTCACTGTCTTTGTTTCATGGGTTTTTCAAAGTAATTTATTTTTATAATGGGGTTTAGCTGCTTTTCACTGCTGTGTTTATGCCGCTTTACACCCACTTGACACACTAACAGAGAGATATCAATACATAGGTTTTACGATTATTACTACTCAGATATATTCTTGTGCGGTGAATAGGGCGTGTTGAGTCCAGTTCTCTGAGCAAGGAGTAGGTCTTGTCTATTACATATTGGGTTTATGGAACGGTATCTGAGCTAATTTGAAACCCTTGTTTTATGTATCACCCCACCTCACCTTTCCCGTTAAGCAGCCATAGTGTGTTTTCTGCATGTGTGACTCTGTTCTGTTTTGTAATTCAGTTCAAGTGTAACGGTTTTTACATTCCCTCTATAAGTGATACCTTATGAGAAGTGTCCTTTTCTGTGTGACTTATTTCACTTAGAATCGTCGTACCTAAATCCACTCATCATGCTGCTACTAGCCTTATGACATTGATTTCATGGCTGAGTGATATTCCATTGTACATAAGGACCACAACTTCTTTATCCATTTTTCTCTTTCCTGGGATATTGAAGGTGGAATGAAGTGGAGGTCCTTGTCAACAGAGCAGCCCTAAACTTTGGGGTGCTTGTGTCTTGCTGATTTTTAATTTTCCCAATTTATACCCCCATGAGTGGAAGTGCCCTATGCTCTCTAAGCTTTGCTTTTTAGACGTTTCAGGACTCACCGTACACTTCTCCAGAGTGGCTGTTGACAATTTACATCCCGCCCATCAGTGTAGCAAGGCTCCCATTTCTCCATGGCCTGTCCTGCATTTCTGGTTTTGACACTTTTTTCAGCATGGCCCTTTTGACCGATGGGAAGCGAGACATCTTTGTAGCGCTGATTTGCCTTTCCAGGTTGCTTGGTTGGCCAAAAAGGGCGTATGCGTTTTTTCCTGAATATATTCAGGAAAAAACACATACGCCCTTTTTGGCCAAGGGCATCATTGTCAACGTTTTGCCGCTTTTCATGTGCTTTAAAGGCGATTCGAATCTACCTCCTGAAATCTGTTTCCTGCAATTCTGCCTTGATTTCAAATCCTCTTCTTTGCCTTCCCTCAATATATTTGTGGATGAGAGTTATCATTTATAACTCTGCAGGTTTGTGAATTGCAGTGCCCTGAACCTCCATTTTACAACTCGCTTTTTAGGGAGCTGGCCGCAAAAGCGCAGGATGGCTTCAGTCCCTTTTCTGGTTCCGGGTGGCAGGCTGAGCCTGTGGTTAATTCTTCTTCCTGATGGGAAAATAGAGTGACCTGTGCCTGTCCCAACACCAAGAGCTAGTCTCTCATTGGTTCCACGTCTTCCCGTTCATCCTCAGGACAAATTGCAAGCTGTACGGGACAGGAGGTTAAAGGTGCTGATGCTCCAAGTAGGGAGATTGCTAGTAAAGCGCTGGAATAGCGAACCCGGGCACAAGGAGATGAGAAATGAGGTGCGTTTTAGAAACCTTTCCCCATCACACGGTGTACCATCTTCTGGGTTTCTCATGCATGTTTTCGATGTAGGAAGATGCCCTTGAACCTGGAGATTTGGGACCCATGCGATGGGTACCACGCAGTATTAGTTGAAAGGGTCTGCGTTTGCTCACCCAACCTCACCAAACCTCTCAGCCCCAAGAGTGTCCACCCTTATGTCTCATCCAGCTGTGGGTCTAGATATGGTCAATCCAGGTTGCATCACAGCCCGTGAACGCATTGTGTAAGAATTTCTATCTCTTTCACTGTCTTTGTTTCATGGGTTTTTCAAAGTAATTTATTTTTATAATGGGGTTTAGCTGCTTTTCACTGCTGTGTTTATGCCGCTTTACACCCACTTGACACACTAACAGAGAGATATCAATACATAGGTTTTAAGATTATTACTAGTCAGATATATTCTTGTGCGGTGAATAGGGCGTGTTGAGTCCAGTTCTCTGAGCAAGGAGTAGGTCTTGTCTATTACATATTGGGTTTATGGAACGGTATCTGAGCTAATTTGAAACCCTTGTTTTATGTATCACCCCACCTCACCTTTCCCGTTAAGCAGCCATAGTGTGTTTTCTGCATGTGTGACTCTGTTCTGTTTTGTAATTCAGTTCAAGTGTAACGGTTTTTACATTCCCTCTATAAGTGATACCTTATGAGAAGTGTCCTTTTCTGTGTGACTTATTTCACTTAGAATCGTCGTACCTAAATCCACTCATCATGCTGCTACTAGCCTTATGACATTGATTTCATGGCTGAGTGATATTCCATTGTACATATGGACCACAACTTCTTTATCCATTTTTCTCTTTCCTGGTATATTGAAGGTGGAATGAAGTGGAGGTCCTTGTCAACAGAGCAGCCCTAAACTTTGGGGTGCTTGTGTCTTGCTGATTTTTAATTTTCCCAATTTATAACCCCATGAGTGGAAGTGCCCTATGCTCTCTAAGCTTTGTTTTTTAGATGTTTCAGGACTCACCGTACGCTTCTCCAGAGTGGCTGTTGGCAATTTACATCCCGCCCATCAGCGTAGCAAGGCTCCCATTTCTCCATGGCCTGTCCTGCATTTCTGATTTTGACACTTTTTTCAGCATGGCCCTTTTGACCGATGGGAAGCGAGACATCTTTGTAGCGCTGATTTGCCTTTCCAGGTTGCTTGGTTGGCCAAAAAGGGCGTATGCGTTTTTTCCTGAATATATTCAGGAAAAAACGCATACGCCCTTTTTGGCCAAGGGCATCATTGTCAACGTTTTGCCGCTTTTCATGTGCTTTAAAGGCGATTCGAATCTACCTCCTGAAATCTGTTTCCTGCAATTCTGCCTTGATTTCAAATCCTCTTCTTTGCCTTCCCTCAATATATTTGTGGACGAGAGTTATCATTTATAACTCTGCAGGTTTGTGAATTGCAGTGCCCTGAACCTCCATTTTACGACTCGCGTTTTTGGGAGATGGCCGCAAAAGCGCAGGATGGCTTCAGGCCCTCTTCTTGTTCCGGGGGGCAGGCTGAGCCTGTGGTTAATTCTTCTTCCTGATGGGAAAATAGAGTGACCTGTGCCTGTCCCAACACCAAGAGCTAGTCTCTCATTGGTTCCACATCTTCCCGTTCATCCTCAGGACAAATTGCAACCTGTACGGAACAGGAGGTTAAAGGTGATGATGCTCCAAGGAGGGAGATTGCTAGTAAAGTGGCTGGAATGGCGAACCCGAGCACAAGGAGATGAGAAATGAGGTGCGTTTTAGAAACCTTTCCCCATCACACGGTGTACCATCTTCTGGGTTTCTCATGCATGTTTTTGATGTAGGAAGATGCCCTTGAACCTGGAGATTTGGGACCCATGCGATGGGTACCACGCAGTATTACTTTAAAGGGGCTGCGTTTGCTCACCCAACCTCACCAAACCTCTCAGCCGCAACAGTGTCCACCCTTATGTCTCATCCAGCTGTGGGTCTAGATATGGTCAATCCAGGTTGCATCACAGCCCCTGAACGCATTGTGTAAGAATTTCTCTCTCTTTCACTGTCTTTGTTTCATGGGTTTTTCAAAGTAATTTATTTTTATAATGGGGTTTAGCTGCTTTTCACTGCTGTGTTTATGCCGCTTTACACCCACTTGACACACTAACAGAGAGATATCAATACATAGGTTTTAAGATTATTACTAGTCAGATATATTCTTGTGCGGTGAATAGGGCGTGTTGAGTCCAGTTCTCTGAGCAAGGAGTAGGTCTTGTCTATTACATATTGGGTTTATGGAACGGTATCTGAGCTAATTTGAAACCCTTGTTTTATGTATCACCCCACCTCACCTTTCCCGTTAAGCAGCCATAGTGTGTTTTCTGCATGTGTGACTCTGTTCTGTTTTGTAATTCAGTTCAAGTGTAACGGTTTTTACATTCCCTCTATAAGTGATACCTTATGAGAAGTGTCCTTTTCTGTGTGACTTATTTCACTTAGAATCGTCGTACCTAAATCCACTCATCATGCTGCTACTAGCCTTATGACATTGATTTCATGGCTGAGTGATATTCCATTGTACATATGGACCACAACTTCTTTATCCATTTTTCTCTTTCCTGGGATATTGAAGGTGGAATGAAGTGGAGGTCCTTGTCAACAGAGCAGCCCTAAACTTTGGGGTGCTTCTGTCTTGCTGATTTTTAATTTTCCCAATTTATAACCCCATGAGTGGAAGTGCCCTATGCTCTCTAAGCTTTGTTTTTTAGATGTTTCAGGACTCACCGTACGCTTCTCCAGAGTGGCTGTTGGCAATTTACATCCCGCCCATCAGCGTAGCAAGGCTCCCATTTCTCCATGGCCTGTCCTGCATTTCTGATTTTGACACTTTTTTCAGCATGGCCCTTTTGACCGATGGGAAGCGAGACATCTTTGTAGCGCTGATTTGCCTTTCCAGGTTGCTTGGTTGGCCAAAAAGGGCGTATGCGTTTTTTCCTGAATATATTCAGGAAAAAACGCATACGCCCTTTTTGGCCAAGGGCATCATTGTCAACGTTTTGCCGCTTTTCATGTGCTTTAAAGGCGATTCGAATCTACCTCCTGAAATCTGTTTCCTGCAATTCTGCCTTGATTTCAAATCCTCTTCTTTGCCTTCCCTCAATATATTTGTGGACGAGAGTTATCATTTATAACTCTGCAGGTTTGTGAATTGCAGTGCCCTGAACCTCCATTTTACGACTCGCGTTTTTGGGAAATGGCCGCAAAAGCGCAGGATGGCTTCAGGCCCTGTTCTTGTTCCGGGGGGCAGGCTGAGCCTGTGGTTAATTCTTCTTCCTGATGGGAAAATAGAGTGACCTGTGCCTGTCCCAACACCAAGAGCTAGTCTCTCATTGGTTCCACGTCTTCCCGTTCATCCTCAGGACAAATTGCAACCTGTACGGAACAGGAGGTTAAAGGTGATGATGCTCCAAGGAGGGAGATTGCTAGTAAAGTGGCTGGAATGGCGAACCCGAGCACAAGGAGATGAGAAATGAGGTGCGTTTTAGAAACCTTTCCCCATCACACGGTGTACCATCTTCTGGGTTTCTCATGCATGTTTTTGATGTAGGAAGATGCCCTTGAACCTGGAGATTTGGGACCCATGCGATGGGTACCACGCAGTATTACTTTAAAGGGGCTGCGTTTGCTCACCCAACCTCACCAAACCTCTCAGCCGCAACAGTGTCCACCCTTATGTCTCATCCAGCTGTGGGTCTAGATATGGTCAATCCAGGTTGCATCACAGCCCCTGAACGCATTGTGTAAGAATTCCTCTCTCTTTCACTGTCTTTGTTTCATGGGTTTTTCAAAGTAATTTATTTTTATAATGGGGTTTAGCTGCTTTTCACTGCTGTGTTTATGCCGCTTTTTACCCACTTGACACACTAACAGAGATTTATCAATACATAGGTTTTAAGATTATTACTAGTCAGATATATTCTTGTGCGGTGAATAGGGCGTGTTGAGTCCAGTTCTCTGAGCAAGGAGTAGGTCTTGTCTATTACATATTGGGTTTATGGAACGGTATCTGAGCTAATTTGAAACCCTTGTTTTATGTATCACCCCACCTCACCTTTCCCGTTAAGCAGCCATAGTGTGTTTTCTGCATGTGTGACTCTGTTCTGTTTTGTAATTCAGTTCAAGTGTAACGGTTTTTACATTCCCTCTATCAGTGATACCTTATGAGAAGTGTCCTTTTCTGTGTGACTTATTTCACTTAGAATCGTCGTACCTAAATCCACTCATCATGCTGCTACTAGCCTTATGACATTGATTTCATGGCTGAGTGATATTCCATTGTACATAAGGACCACAACTTCTTTATCCATTTTTCTCTTTCCTGGGATATTGAAGGTGGAATGAAGTGGAGGTCCTTGTCAACAGAGCAGCCCTAAACTTTGGGGTGCTTGTGTCTTGCTGATTTTTAATTTTCCCAATTTATACCCCCATGAGTGGAAGTGCCCTATGCTCTCTAAGCTTTGCTTTTTAGACGTTTCAGGACTCACCGTACACTTCTCCAGAGTGGCTGTTGACAATTTACATCCCGCCCATCAGTGTAGCAAGGCTCCCATTTCTCCATGGCCTGTCCTGCATTTCTGGTTTTGACACTTTTTTCAGCATGGCCCTTTTGACCGATGGGAAGCGAGACATCTTTGTAGCGCTGATTTGCCTTTCCAGGTTGCTTGGTTGGCCAAAAAGGGCGTATGCGTTTTTTCCTGAATATATTCAGGAAAAAACGCATACGCCCTTTTTGGCCAAGGGCATCATTGTCAACGTTTTGCCGCTTTTCATGTGCTTTAAAGGCGATTCGAATCTACCTCCTGAAATCTGTTTCCTGCAATTCTGCCTTGATTTCAAATCCTCTTCTTTGCCTTCCCTCAATATATTTGTGGATGAGAGTTATCATTTATAAGTCTGCAGGTTTGTGAATTGCAGTGCCCTGAACCTCCATTTTACAACTCGCTTTTTAGGGAGCTGGCCGCAAAAGCGCAGGATGGCTTCAGGCCCTGTTCTGGTTCCGGGTGGCAGGCTGAGCCTGTGGTTAATTCTTCTTCCTGATGGGAAAATAGAGTGACCTGTGCCTGTCCCAACACCAAGAGCTAGTCTCTCATTGGTTCCACGTCTTCCCGTTCATCCTCAGGACAAATTGCAACCTGTACGGGACAGGAGGTTAAAGGTGCTGATGCTCCAAGTAGGGAGATTGCTAGTAAAGCGCTGGAATAGCGAACCCGGCCACAAGGAGATGAGAAATGAGGTGCGTTTTAGAAACCTTTCCACATCACACGGTGTACCATCTTCTGGGTTTCTCATGCATGTTTTCGATGTAGGAAGATGCCCTTGAACCTGGAGATTTGGGACCCATGCGATGGGTACCATGCAGTATTACTTTAAAGGGTCTGCGTTTGCTCACCCAACCTCACCAAACCTCTCAGCCCCAAGAGTGTCCACCCTTATGTCTCATCCAGCTGTGGGTCTAGATATGGTCAATCCAGGTTGCATCACAGCCCGTGAACGCATTGTGTAAGAATTTCTATCTCTTTCACTGTCTTTGTTTCATGGGTTTTTCAAAGTAATTTATTTTTATAATGGGGTTTAGCTGCTTTTCACTGCTGTGTTTATGCCGCTTTACACCCACTTGACACACTAACAGAGAGATATCAATACATAGGTTTTAAGATTATTACTAGTCAGATATATTCTTGTGCGGTGAATAGGGCGTGTTGAGTCCAGTTCTCTGAGCAAGGAGTAGGTCTTGTCTATTACATATTGGGTTTATGGAACGGTATCTGAGCTAATTTGAAACCCTTGTTTTATGTATCACCCCACCTCACCTTTCCCGTTAAGCAGCCATAGTGTGTTTTCTGCATGTGTGACTCTGTTCTGTTTTGTAATTCAGTTCAAGTGTAACGGTTTTTACATTCCCTCTATAAGTGATACCTTATGAGAAGTGTCCTTTTCTGTGTGACTTATTTCACTTAGAATCGTCGTACCTAAATCCACTCATCATGCTGCTACTAGCCTTATGACATTGATTTCATGGCTGAGTGATATTCCATTGTACATATGGACCACAACTTCTTTATCCATTTTTCTCTTTCCTGGTATATTGAAGGTGGAATGAAGTGGAGGTCCTTGTCAACAGAGCAGCCCTAAACTTTGGGGTGCTTGTGTCTTGCTGATTTTTAATTTTCCCAATTTATAACCCCATGAGTGGAAGTGCCCTATGCTCTCTAAGCTTTGTTTTTTAGATGTTTCAGGACTCACCGTACGCTTCTCCAGAGTGGCTGTTGGCAATTTACATCCCGCCCATCAGCGTAGCAAGGCTCCCATTTCTCCATGGCCTGTCCTGCATTTCTGATTTTGACACTTTTTTCAGCATGGCCCTTTTGACCGATGGGAAGCGAGACATCTTTGTAGCGCTGATTTGCCTTTCCAGGTTGCTTGGTTGGCCAAAAAGGGCGTATGCGTTTTTTCCTGAATATATTCAGGAAAAAACGCATACGCCCTTTTTGGCCAAGGGCATCATTGTCAACGTTTTGCCGCTTTTCATGTGCTTTAAAGGCGATTCGAATCTACCTCCTGAAATCTGTTTCCTGCAATTCTGCCTTGATTTCAAATCCTCTTCTTTGCCTTCCCTCAATATATTTGTGGACGAGAGTTATCATTTATAACTCTGCAGGTTTGTGAATTGCAGTGCCCTGAACCTCCATTTTACGACTCGCGTTTTTGGGAGATGGCCGCAAAAGCGCAGGATGGCTTCAGGCCCTGTTCTTGTTCCGGGGGGCAGGCTGAGCCTGTGGTTAATTCTTCTTCCTGATGGGAAAATAGAGTGACCTGTGCCTGTCCCAACACCAAGAGCTAGTCTCTCATTGGTTCCACATCTTCCCGTTCATCCTCAGGACAAATTGCAACCTGTACGGAACAGGAGGTTAAAGGTGCTGATGCTCCAAGGAGGGAGATTGCTAGTAAAGTGGCTGGAATGGCGAACCCGAGCACAAGGAGATGAGAAATGTGGTGCGTTTTAGAAACCTTTCCCCATCACACGGTGTACCATCTTCTGGGTTTCTCATGCATGTTTTTGATGTAGGAAGATGCCCTTGAACCTGGAGATTTGGGAACCATGCGATGGGTACCACGCAGTATTACTTTAAAGGGGCTGCGTTTGCTCACCCAACCTCACCAAACCTCTCAGCCGCAACAGTGTCCACCCTTATGTCTCATCCAGCTGTGGGTCTAGATATGGTCAATCCAGGTTGCATCACAGCCCCTGAACGCATTGTGTAAGAATTTCTCTCTCTTTCACTGTCTTTGTTTCATGGGTTTTTCAAAGTAATTTATTTTTATAATGGGGTTTAGCTGCTTTTCACTGCTGTGTTTATGGCGCTTTACACCCACTTGACACACTAACAGAGAGATATCAATACATAGGTTTTAAGATTATTACTAGTCAGATATATTCTTGTGCGGTGAATAGGGCGTGTTGAGTCCAGTTCTCTGAGCAAGGAGTAGGTCTTGTCTATTACATATTGGGTTTATGGAACGGTATCTGAGCTAATTTGAAACCCTTGTTTTATGTATCACCCCACCTCACCTTTCCCGTTAAGCAGCCATAGTGTGTTTTCTGCATGTGTGACTCTGTTCTGTTTTGTAATTCAGTTCAAGTGTAACGGTTTTTACATTCCCTCTATAAGTGATACCTTATGAGAAGTGTCCTTTTCTGTGTGACTTATTTCACTTAGAATCGTCGTACCTAAATCCACTCATCATGCTGCTACTACCCTTATGACATTGATTTCATGGCTGAGTGATATTCCATTGTACATATGGACCACAACTTCTTTATCCATTTTTCTCTTTCCTGGTATATTGAAGGTGGAATGAAGTGGAGGTCCTTGTCAACAGAGCAGCCCTAAACTTTGGGGTGCTTCTGTCTTGCTGATTTTTAATTTTCCCAATTTATAACCCCATGAGTGGAAGTGCCCTATGCTCTCTAAGCTTTGTTTTTTAGATGTTTCAGGACTCACCGTACGCTTCTCCAGAGTGGCTGTTGGCAATTTACATCCCGCCCATCAGCGTAGCAAGGCTCCCATTTCTCCATGGCCTGTCCTGCATTTCTGATTTTGACACTTTTTTCAGCATGGCCTTATTAACCGATGGGAAGCGAGACATCTTTGTAGCGCTGATTTGCCTTTCCAGGTTGCTTGGTTGGCCAAAAAGGGCGTATACGTTTTTTCCTGAATATATTCAGGAAAAAACGCATACGCCCTTTTTGGCCAAGGGCATCATTGTCAACGTTTTGCCGCTTTTCATGTGCTTTAAATGCGATTCGAATCTACCTCCTGAAATCTGTTTCCTGCAATTCTGCCTTGATTTCAAATCCTCTTCTTTGCCTTCCCTCAATATATTTGTGGACGAGAATTATCATTTATAAGTCTGCAGGTTTGTGAATTGCAGTGCCCTGAACCTCCATTTTACAACTCGCTTTTTAGGGAGCTGGCCGCAATTGCGCAGGATGGCTTCAGGCCCTGTTCTGGTTCCGGGTGGCAGGCTGAGCCTGTGGTTAATTCTTCTTACTGATGGGAAAATAGAGTGACCTGTGCCTGTCCCAACACCAAGAGCTAGTCTCTCATTGGTTCCATGTCTTCCCGTTCATCCTCAGGACAAATTGCAACCTGTACGGAACAGGAGGTTAAAGGTGCTGATGCTCCAAGTAGGGAGATTGCTAGTAAAGCGGCTGGAATAGCGAACCCGGGCACAAGCAGATGAGAAATGAGGTGCGTTTTAGAAACCTTTCCACATCACACGGTGTACCATCTTCTGGGTTTCTCATGCATGTTTTCGATGTAGGAAGATGCCCTTGAACCTGGAGATTTGGGACCCATGCGATGGGTACCATGCAGTATTACTTTAAAGGGTCTGCGTTTGCTCACCCAACCTCACCAAACCTCTCAGCCCCAAGAGTGTCCACCCTTATGTCTCATCCAGCTGTGGGTCTAGATATGGTCAATCCAGGTTGCATCACAGCCCGTGAACGCATTGTGTAAGAATTTCTATCTCTTTCACTGTCTTTGTTTCATGGGTTTTTCAAAGTAATTTATTTTTATAATGGGGTTTAGCTGCTTTTCACTGCTGTGTTTATGCCGCTTTACACCCACTTGACACACTAACAGAGAGATATCAATACATAGGTTTTAAGATTATTACTAGTCAGATATATTCTTGTGCGGTGAATAGGGCGTGTTGAGTCCAGTTCTCTGAGCAAGGAGTAGGTCTTGTCTATTACATATTGGGTTTATGGAACGGTATCTGAGCTAATTTGAAACCCTTGTTTTATGTATCACCCCACCTCACCTTTCCCGTTAAGCAGCCATAGTGTGTTTTCTGCATGTGTGACTCTGTTCTGTTTTGTAATTCAGTTCAAGTGTAACGGTTTTTACATTCCCTCTATCAGTGATACCTTATGAGAAGTGTCCTTTTCTGTGTGACTTATTTCACTTAGAATCGTCGTACCTAAATCCACTCATCATGCTGCTACTACCCTTATGACATTGATTTCATGGCTGAGTGATATTCCATTGTACATAAGGACCACAACTTCTTTATCCATTTTTCTCTTTCCTGGGATATTGAAGGTGGAATGAAGTGGAGGTCCTTGTCAACAGAGCAGTCCTAAACTTTGGGGTGCTTGTGTCTTGCTGATTTTTCATTTTCCCAATTTATACCCCCATGAGTGGAAGTGCCCTATGCTCTCTAAGCTTTGCTTTTCAGACGTTTCAGGACTCACCGTACAGTTCTCCAGAGTGGCTGTTGACAATTTACATCCCGCCCATCAGTGTAGCAAGGCTCCCATTTCTCCATGGCCTGTCCTGCATTTCTGGTTTTGACACTTTTTTCAGCATGGCCCTTTTGACCGATGGGAAGCGAGACATCTTTGTAGCGCTGATTTGCCTTTCCAGGTTGCTTGGTTGGCCAAAAAGGGCGTATGCGTTTTTTCCTGAATATATTCAGGAAAAAACGCATACGCCCTTTTTGGCCAAGGGCATCATTGTCAACGTTTTGCCGCTTTTCATGTGCTTTAAAGGCGATTCGAATCTACCTCCTGAAATCTGTTTCCTGCAATTCTGCCTTGATTTCAAATCCTCTTCTTTGCCTTCCCTCAATATATTTGTGGATGAGAGTTATCATTTATAAGTCTGCAGGTTTGTGAATTGCAGTGCCCTGAACCTCCATTTTACAACTCGCTTTTTAGGGAGCTGGCCGCAAAAGCGCAGGATGGCTTCAGGCCCTGTTCTGGTTCCGGGGGGCAGGCTGAGCCTGTGGTTAATTCTTCTTCCTGATGGGAAAATAGAGTGACCTGTGCCTGTCCCAACACCAAGAGCTAGTCTCTCATTGGTTCCACGTCTTCCCGTTCATCCTCAGGACAAATTGCAACCTGTACGGGACAGGAGGTTAAAGGTGCTGATGCTCCAAGTAGGGAGATTGCTAGTAAAGCGCTGGAATAGCGAACCCGGCCACAAGGAGATGAGAAATGAGGTGCGTTTTAGAAACCTTTCCACATCACACGGTGTACCATCTTCTGGGTTTCTCATGCATGTTTTCGATGTAGGAAGATGCCCTTGAACCTGGAGATTTGGGACCCATGCGATGGGTACCATGCAGTATTACTTTAAAGGGTCTGCGTTTGCTCACCCAACCTCACCAAACCTCTCAGCCCCAAGAGTGTCCACCCTTATGTCTCATCCAGCTGTGGGTCTAGATATGGTCAATCCAGGTTGCATCACAGCCCGTGAACGCATTGTGTAAGAATTTCTATCTCTTTCACTGTCTTTGTTTCATGGGTTTTTCAAAGTAATTTATTTTTATAATGGGGTTTAGCTGCTTTTCACTGCTGTGTTTATGCCGCTTTACACCCACTTGACACACTAACAGAGAGATATCAATACATAGGTTTTAAGATTATTACTAGTCAGATATATTCTTGTGCGGTGAATAGGGCGTGTTGAGTCCAGTTCTCTGAGCAAGGAGTAGGTCTTGTCTATTACATATTGGGTTTATGGAACGGTATCTGAGCTAATTTGAAACCCTTGTTTTATGTATCACCCCACCTCACCTTTCCCGTTAAGCAGCCATAGTGTGTTTTCTGCATGTGTGACTCTGTTCTGTTTTGTAATTCAGTTCAAGTGTAACGGTTTTTACATTCCCTCTATAAGTGATACCTTATGAGAAGTGTCCTTTTCTGTGTGACTTATTTCACTTAGAATCGTCGTACCTAAATCCACTCATCATGCTGCTACTAGCCTTATGACATTGATTTCATGGCTGAGTGATATTCCATTGTACATATGGACCACAACTTCTTTATCCATTTTTCTCTTTCCTGGTATATTGAAGGTGGAATGAAGTGGAGGTCCTTGTCAACAGAGCAGCCCTAAACTTTGGGGTGCTTGTGTCTTGCTGATTTTTAATTTTCCCAATTTATAACCCCATGAGTGGAAGTGCCCTATGCTCTCTAAGCTTTGTTTTTTAGATGTTTCAGGACTCACCGTACGCTTCTCCAGAGTGGCTGTTGGCAATTTACATCCCGCCCATCAGCGTAGCAAGGCTCCCATTTCTCCATGGCCTGTCCTGCATTTCTGATTTTGACACTTTTTTCAGCATGGCCCTTTTGACCGATGGGAAGCGAGACATCTTTGTAGCGCTGATTTGCCTTTCCAGGTTGCTTGGTTGGCCAAAAAGGGCGTATGCGTTTTTTCCTGAATATATTCAGGAAAAAACGCATACGCCCTTTTTGGCCAAGGGCATCATTGTCAACGTTTTGCCGCTTTTCATGTGCTTTAAAGGCGATTCGAATCTACCTCCTGAAATCTGTTTCCTGCAATTCTGCCTTGATTTCAAATCCTCTTCTTTGCCTTCCCTCAATATATTTGTGGACGAGAGTTATCATTTATAACTCTGCAGGTTTGTGAATTGCAGTGCCCTGAACCTCCATTTTACGACTCGCGTTTTTGGGAGATGGCCGCAAAAGCGCAGGATGGCTTCAGGCCCTGTTCTTGTTCCGGGGGGCAGGCTGAGCCTGTGGTTAATTCTTCTTCCTGATGGGAAAATAGAGTGACCTGTGCCTGTCCCAACACCAAGAGCTAGTCTCTCATTGGTTCCACATCTTCCCGTTCATCCTCAGGACAAATTGCAACCTGTACGGAACAGGAGGTTAAAGGTGCTGATGCTCCAAGGAGGGAGATTGCTAGTAAAGTGGCTGGAATGGCGAACCCGAGCACAAGGAGATGAGAAATGTGGTGCGTTTTAGAAACCTTTCCCCATCACACGGTGTACCATCTTCTGGGTTTCTCATGCATGTTTTTGATGTAGGAAGATGCCCTTGAACCTGGAGATTTGGGAACCATGCGATGGGTACCACGCAGTATTACTTTAAAGGGGCTGCGTTTGCTCACCCAACCTCACCAAACCTCTCAGCCGCAACAGTGTCCACCCTTATGTCTCATCCAGCTGTGGGTCTAGATATGGTCAATCCAGGTTGCATCACAGCCCCTGAACGCATTGTGTAAGAATTTCTCTCTCTTTCACTGTCTTTGTTTCATGGGTTTTTCAAAGTAATTTATTTTTATAATGGGGTTTAGCTGCTTTTCACTGCTGTGTTTATGGCGCTTTACACCCACTTGACACACTAACAGAGAGATATCAATACATAGGTTTTAAGATTATTACTAGTCAGATATATTCTTGTGCGGTGAATAGGGCGTGTTGAGTCCAGTTCTCTGAGCAAGGAGTAGGTCTTGTCTATTACATATTGGGTTTATGGAACGGTATCTGAGCTAATTTGAAACCCTTGTTTTATGTATCACCCCACCTCACCTTTCCCGTTAAGCAGCCATAGTGTGTTTTCTGCATGTGTGACTCTGTTCTGTTTTGTAATTCAGTTCAAGTGTAACGGTTTTTACATTCCCTCTATAAGTGATACCTTATGAGAAGTGTCCTTTTCTGTGTGACTTATTTCACTTAGAATCGTCGTACCTAAATCCACTCATCATGCTGCTACTACCCTTATGACATTGATTTCATGGCTGAGTGATATTCCATTGTACATATGGACCACAACTTCTTTATCCATTTTTCTCTTTCCTGGTATATTGAAGGTGGAATGAAGTGGAGGTCCTTGTCAACAGAGCAGCCCTAAACTTTGGGGTGCTTCTGTCTTGCTGATTTTTAATTTTCCCAATTTATAACCCCATGAGTGGAAGTGCCCTATGCTCTCTAAGCTTTGTTTTTTAGATGTTTCAGGACTCACCGTACGCTTCTCCAGAGTGGCTGTTGGCAATTTACATCCCGCCCATCAGCGTAGCAAGGCTCCCATTTCTCCATGGCCTGTCCTGCATTTCTGATTTTGACACTTTTTTCAGCATGGCCTTATTAACCGATGGGAAGCGAGACATCTTTGTAGCGCTGATTTGCCTTTCCAGGTTGCTTGGTTGGCCAAAAAGGGCGTATACGTTTTTTCCTGAATATATTCAGGAAAAAACGCATACGCCCTTTTTGGCCAAGGGCATCATTGTCAACGTTTTGCCGCTTTTCATGTGCTTTAAATGCGATTCGAATCTACCTCCTGAAATCTGTTTCCTGCAATTCTGCCTTGATTTCAAATCCTCTTCTTTGCCTTCCCTCAATATATTTGTGGACGAGAATTATCATTTATAAGTCTGCAGGTTTGTGAATTGCAGTGCCCTGAACCTCCATTTTACAACTCGCTTTTTAGGGAGCTGGCCGCAATTGCGCAGGATGGCTTCAGGCCCTGTTCTGGTTCCGGGTGGCAGGCTGAGCCTGTGGTTAATTCTTCTTACTGATGGGAAAATAGAGTGACCTGTGCCTGTCCCAACACCAAGAGCTAGTCTCTCATTGGTTCCATGTCTTCCCGTTCATCCTCAGGACAAATTGCAACCTGTACGGAACAGGAGGTTAAAGGTGCTGATGCTCCAAGTAGGGAGATTGCTAGTAAAGCGGCTGGAATAGCGAACCCGGGCACAAGCAGATGAGAAATGAGGTGCGTTTTAGAAACCTTTCCACATCACACGGTGTACCATCTTCTGGGTTTCTCATGCATGTTTTCGATGTAGGAAGATGCCCTTGAACCTGGAGATTTGGGACCCATGCGATGGGTACCATGCAGTATTACTTTAAAGGGTCTGCGTTTGCTCACCCAACCTCACCAAACCTCTCAGCCCCAAGAGTGTCCACCCTTATGTCTCATCCAGCTGTGGGTCTAGATATGGTCAATCCAGGTTGCATCACAGCCCGTGAACGCATTGTGTAAGAATTTCTATCTCTTTCACTGTCTTTGTTTCATGGGTTTTTCAAAGTAATTTATTTTTATAATGGGGTTTAGCTGCTTTTCACTGCTGTGTTTATGCCGCTTTACACCCACTTGACACACTAACAGAGAGATATCAATACATAGGTTTTAAGATTATTACTAGTCAGATATATTCTTGTGCGGTGAATAGGGCGTGTTGAGTCCAGTTCTCTGAGCAAGGAGTAGGTCTTGTCTATTACATATTGGGTTTATGGAACGGTATCTGAGCTAATTTGAAACCCTTGTTTTATGTATCACCCCACCTCACCTTTCCCGTTAAGCAGCCATAGTGTGTTTTCTGCATGTGTGACTCTGTTCTGTTTTGTAATTCAGTTCAAGTGTAACGGTTTTTACATTCCCTCTATCAGTGATACCTTATGAGAAGTGTCCTTTTCTGTGTGACTTATTTCACTTAGAATCGTCGTACCTAAATCCACTCATCATGCTGCTACTACCCTTATGACATTGATTTCATGGCTGAGTGATATTCCATTGTACATAAGGACCACAACTTCTTTATCCATTTTTCTCTTTCCTGGGATATTGAAGGTGGAATGAAGTGGAGGTCCTTGTCAACAGAGCAGTCCTAAACTTTGGGGTGCTTGTGTCTTGCTGATTTTTCATTTTCCCAATTTATACCCCCATGAGTGGAAGTGCCCTATGCTCTCTAAGCTTTGCTTTTCAGACGTTTCAGGACTCACCGTACAGTTCTCCAGAGTGGCTGTTGACAATTTACATCCCGCCCATCAGTGTAGAAAGGCTCCCATTTCTCCATGGCCTGTCCTGCATTTCTGGTTTTGACACTTTTTTCAGCATGGCCCTTTTGACCGATGGGAAGCGAGACATCTTTGTAGCGCTGATTTGCCTTTCCAGGTTGCTTGGTTGGCCAAAAAGGGCGTATGCGTTTTTTCCTGAATATATTCAGGAAAAAACGCATACGCCCTTTTTGGCCAAGGGCATCATTGTCAACGTTTTGCCGCTTTTCATGTGCTTTAAAGGCGATTCGAATCTACCTCCTGAAATCTGTTTCCTGCAATTCTGCCTTGATTTCAAATCCTCTTCTTTGCCTTCCCTCAATATATTTGTGGATGAGAGTTATCATTTATAAGTCTGCAGGTTTGTGAATTGCAGTGCCCTGAACCTCCATTTTACGACTCGCTTTTTAGGGAGCTGGCCGCAAAAGCGCAGGATGGCTTCAGGCCCTGTTCTGGTTCCGGGGGGCAGGCTGAGCCTGTGGTTAATTCTTCTTCCTGATGGGAAAATAGAGTGACCTGTGCCTGTCCCAACACCAAGAGCTAGTCTTTCATTGGTTCCACGTCTTCCCGTTCATCCTCAGTACAAATTGCAACCTGTACGGAACAGGAGGTTAAAGGTGCTGATGCTCCAAGGAGGGAGATTGCTAGTAAAGTGGCTGGAATGGCGAACCCGGGCACAAGCAGATGAGAAATGAGGTGCGTTTTAGAAACCTTTCCCCATCACACGGTGTACCATCTTCTGGGTATCTCATGCATGTTTTCGATGTAGGAAGATGCCCTTGAACCTGGAGATTTGGGACCCATGCGATGGGTACCACGCAGTATTACTTTAAAGGGTCTGAGTTTGCTCACCCAACCTCACCAAACCTCTCAGCCGCAACAGTGTCCACCCTTATGTCTCATGCAGCTGTGGGTCTAGATATGGTCAATCCAGGTTGCATCACAGCCCCTGAACGCATTGTGTAAGAATTTCTCTCTCTTTCACTGTCTTTGTTTCATGGGTTTTTCAAAGTAATTTATTTTTATAATGGGGTTTAGCTGCTTTTCACTGCTGTGTTTATGCCGCTTTTTACCCACTTGACACACTAACAGAGAGATATCAATACATAGGTTTTAAGATTATTACTAATCAGATATATTCTTGTGCGGTGAATAGGGCGTGTTGAGTCCAGTTCTCTGAGCAAGGAGTAGGTCTTGTCTATTACATATTGGGTTTATGGAACGGTATCTGAGCTAATTTGAAACCCTTGTTTTATGTATCACCCCACCTCACCTTTCCCGTTAAGCAACCATAGTGTGTTTTCTGCATGTGTGACTCTGTTCTGTTTTGTAATTCAGTTCAAGTGTAACGGTTTTTACATTCCCTCTATAAGTGATACCTTATGAGAAGTGTCCTTTTCTGTGTGACTTATTTCACTTAGAGTCGTCGTACCTAAATCCACTCATCATGCTGCTACTAGCCTTATGACATTGATTTCACGGCTGAGTGATATTCCATTGTACATAAGGACCACAACTTCTTTATCCATTTTTCTCTTTCCTGGGATATTGAAGGTGGAATGAAGTGGAGGTCCTTGTCAACAGAGCAGCCCTAAACTTTGGGGTGCTTGTGTCTTGCTGATTTTTAATTTTCCCAATTTATACCCCCATGAGTGGAAGTGCCCTATGCTCTCTAAGCTTTGCTTTTTAGACGTTTCAGGACTCACCGTACACTTCTCCAGAGTGGCTGTTGACAATTTACATCCCGCCCATCAGTGTAGCAAGGCTCCCATTTCTCCATGGCCTGTCCTGCATTTCTGGTGTTGACACTTTTTCAGCATGGCCCTTTTGACCGATGGGAAGCGAGACATCTTTGTAGCGCTGATTTGCCTTTCCAGGTTGCTTGGTTGGCCAAAAAGGGCGTATGCGTTTTTTCCTGAATATATTCAGGAAAAAACGCATACGCCCTTTTTGGCCAAGGGCATCATTGTCAACGTTTTGCCGCTTTTCATGTGCTTTAAAGGCGATTCGAATCTACCTCCTGAAATCTGTTTCCTGCAATTCTGCCTTGATTTCAAATCCTCTTCTTTGCCTTCCCTCAATATATTTGTGGATGAGAGTTATCATTTATAAGTCTGCAGGTTTGTGAATTGCAGTGCCCTGAACCTCCATTTTACAACTCGCTTTTTAGGGAGCTGGCCGCAAAAGCGCAGGATGGCTTCAGGCCCTGTTCTGGTTCCGGGGGGCAGGCTGAGCCTGTGGTTAATTCTTCTTCCTGATGGGAAAATAGAGTGACCTGTGCCTGTCCCAACACCAAGAGCTAGTCTTTCATTGGTTCCACGTCTTCTCGTTCATCCTCAGGACAAATTGCAAACTGTACGGAACAGGAGGTTAAAGGTGCTGATGCTCCAAGGAGGGAGATTGCTAGTAAAGTGGCTGGAATTGCGAACCCGGGCACAAGCAGATGAGAAATGAGGTGCGTTTTAGAAACCTTTCCCCATCACACGGTGTACCATCTTCTGGGTATCTCATGCATGTTTTCGATGTAGGAAGATGCCCTTGAACCTGGAGATTTGGGACCCATGCGATGGGTACCACGCAGTATTCCTTTAAAGGGTCTGCGTTTGCTCACCCAACCTCACCAAACCTCTCAGCCGCAACAGTGTCCACCCTTATGTCTCATCCAGCTGTGGGTCTAGATATGGTCAATCCAGGTTGCATCACAGCCCCTGAACGCATTGTGTAAGAATTTCTCTCTCTTTCACTGTCTTTGTTTCATGGGTTTTTCAAAGTAATTTATTTTTATAATGGGGTTTAGCTGCTTTTCACTGCTGTGTTTATGCCACTTTACACCCACTTGACACACTAACAGAGAGATATCAATACATAGGTTTTAAGATTATTACTAGTCAGATATATCCTTGTGCGGTGAATAGGGCGTGTTGAGTCCAGTTCTCTGAGCAAGGAGTAGGTCTTGTCTATTACATATTGGTTTTATGGAACGGTATCTGAGCTAATTTGAAACCCTTGTTTTATGTATCACCCCACCTCACCTTTCCCGTTAAGCAACCATAGTGTGTTTTCTGCAGTTGTGACTCTGTTGTGTTTTGTAATTCAGTTCAAGTGTAACGGTTTTTACATTCCCTCTATAAGTGATACCTTATGAGAAGTGTCCTTTTCTGTGTGACTTATTTCACTTAGAGTCGTCGTACCTAAATCCACTCATCATGCTGCTACTAGCCTTATGACATTGATTTCACGGCTGAGTGATATTCCATTGTACATAAGGACCACAACTTCTTTATCCATTTTTCTCTTTCCTGGGATATTGAAGGTGGAATGAAGTGGAGGTCCTTGTCAACAGAGCAGCCCTAAACTTTGGGGTGCTTGTGTCTTGCTGATTTTTAATTTTCCCAATTTATACCCCCATGAGTGGAAGTGCCCTATGCTCTCTAAGCTTTGCTTTTTAGACGTTTCAGGACTCACCGTACACTTCTCCAGAGTGGCTGTTGACAATTTACATCCCGCCCATCAGTGTAGCAAGGCTCCCATTTCTCCATGGCCTGTCCTGCATTTCTGGTTTTGACACTTTTTTCAGCATGGCCCTTTTGACCGATGGGAAGCGAGACATCTTTGTAGCGCTGATTTGCCTTTCCAGGTTGCTTGGTTGGCCAAAAAGGGCGTATGCGTTTTTTCCTGAATATATTCAGGAAAAAACGCATACGCCCTTTTTGGCCAAGGGCATCATTGTCAACGTTTTGCCGCTTTTCATGTGCTTTAAAGGCGATTCGAATCTACCTCCTGAAATCTGTTTCCTGCAATTCTGCCTTGATTTCAAATCCTCTTCTTTGCCTTCCCTCAATATATTTGTGGACGAGAGTTATCATTTATAACTCTGCAGGTTTGTGAATTGCAGTGCCCTGAACCTCCATTTTACGACTCGCGTTTTTGGGAGATGGCCGCAAAAGCGCAGGATGGCTTCAGGCCCTGTTCTGGTTCTGGGGGGCAGGCTGAGCCTGTGGTTAATTCTTCTTCCTGATGGGAAAATAGAGTGACCTGTGCCTGTCCCAACACCAAGAGCTAGTCTTTCATTGGTTCCACGTCTTCTCGTTCATCCTCAGGACAAATTGCAAACTGTACGGAACAGGAGGTTAAAGGTGCTGATGCTCCAAGGAGGGAGATTGCTAGTAAAGTGGCTGGAATGGCGAACCCGGGCACAAGCAGATGAGAAATGAGGTGCGTTTTAGAAACCTTTCCCCATCACACGGTGTACCATCTTCTGGGTATCTCATGCATGTTTTCGATGTAGGAAGATGCCCTTGAACCTGGAGATTTGGGACCCATGCGATGGGTACCACGCAGTATTCCTTTAAAGGGTCTGCGTTTGCTCACCCAACCTCACCAAACCTCTCAGCCGCAACAGTGTCCACCCTTATGTCTCATCCAGCTGTGTGTCTAGA
Organism: Balaenoptera borealis; assembly: GCF_965194805.1. Classification (NCBI taxonomy): domain Eukaryota; kingdom Metazoa; phylum Chordata; class Mammalia; order Artiodactyla; family Balaenopteridae; genus Balaenoptera; species Balaenoptera borealis. Next base: position 161,024 of record NW_028123104.1, on the reverse strand, counting down.
TATGGTCAATCCAGGTTGCATCACAGCCCCTGAACGCATTGTGTAAGAATTTCTCTCTCTTTCACTGTCTTTGTTTCATGGGTTTTTCAAAGTAATTTATTTTTATAATGGGGTTTAGCTGCTTTTCACTGCTGTGTTTATGCCGCTTTTTACCCACTTGACACACTAACAGAGAGATATCAATACGTAGGTTTTAAGATTATTACTAATCAGATATATTCTTGTGCGGTGAATGGGGCGTGTTGAGTCCAGTTCTCTGAGCAAGGAGTAGGTCTTGTCTATTACATATTGGGTTTATGGAACGGTATCTGAGCTAATTTGAAACCCTTGTTTTATGTATCACCCCACCTCACCTTTCCCGTTAAGCAACCATAGTGTGTTTTCTGCATGTGTGACTCTGTTCTGTTTTGTAATTCAGTTCAAGTGTAACGGTTTTTACATTCCCTCTATAAGTGATACCTTATGAGAAGTGTCCTTTTCTGTGTGACTTATTTCACTTAGAGTCGTCGTACCTAAATCCACTCATCATGCTGCTACTAGCCTGATGACATTGATTTCACGGCTGAGTGATATTCCATTGTACATAAGGACCACAACTTCTTTATCCATTTTTCTTTCCTGGGATATTGAAGGTGGAATGAAGTGGAGGTCCTTGTCAACAGAGCAGCCCTAAACTTTGGGGTGCTTGTGTCTTGCTGATTTTTAATTTTCCCAATTTATACCCCCATGAGTGGAAGTGCCCTATGCTCTCTAAGCTTTGCTTTTTAGACGTTTCAGGACTCACCGTACACTTCTCCAGAGTGGCTGTTGACAATTTACATCCCGCCCATCAGTGTAGCAAGGCTCCCATTTCTCCATGGCCTGTCCTGCATTTCTGGTGTTGACACTTTTTCAGCATGGCCCTTTTGACCGATGGGAAGCGAGACATCTTTGTAGCGCTGATTTGCCTTTCCAGGTTGCTTTGTTGGCCAAAAAGGGCGTATGCGTTTTTTCCTGAATATATTCAGGAAAAAACGCATACGCCCTTTTTGGCCAAGGGCATCATTGTCAACGTTTTGCCGCTTTTCATGTGCTTTAAAGGCGATTCGAATCTACCTCCTGAAATCTGTTTCCTGCAATTCTGCCTTGATTTCAAATCCTCTTCTTTGCCTTCCCTCAATATATTTGTGGATGAGAGTTATCATTTATAAGTCTGCAGGTTTGTGAATTGCAGTGCCCTGAACCTCCATTTTACAACTCGCTTTTTAGGGAGCTGGCCGCAAAAGCGCAGGATGGCTTCAGGCCCTGTTCTGGTTCTGGGGGGCAGGCTGAGCCTGTGGTTAATTCTTCTTCCTGATGGGAAAATAGAGTGACCTGTGCCTGTCCCAACACCAAGAGCTAGTCTTTCATTGGTTCCACGTCTTCTCGTTCATCCTCAGGACAAATTGCAAACTGTACGGAACAGGAGGTTAAAGGTGCTGATGCTCCAAGGAGGGAGATTGCTAGTAAAGTGGCTGGAATGGCGAACCCGGGCACAAGCAGATGAGAAATGAGGTGCGTTTTAGAAACCTTAGCCCATCACACGGTGTACCATCTTCTGGGTATCTCATGCATGTTTTCGATGTAGGAAGATGCCCTTGAACCTGGAGATTTGGGACCCATGCGATGGGTACCACGCAGTATTACTTTAAAGGGTCTGCGTTTGCTCACCCAACCTCACCAAACCTCTCAGCCGCAACAGTGTCCACCCTTATGTCTCATCCAGCTGTGGGTCTAGATATGGTCAATCCAGGTTGCATCACAGCCCCTGAACGCATTGTGTAAGAATTTCTATCTCTTTCACTGTCTTTGTTTCATGGGTTTTTCAAAGTAATTTATTTTTATAATGGGGTTTAGCTGCTTTTCACTGCTGTGTTTATGCCGCTTTACACCCACTTGACACACTAACAGAGAGATATCAATACATAGGTTTTAAGATTATTACTAGTCAGATATATTCTTGTGCGGTGAATAGGGCGTGTTGAGTCCAGTTCTCTGAGCAAGGAGTAGGTCTTGTCTATTACATATTGGTTTTATGGAACGGTATCTGAGCTAATTTGAAACCCTTGTTTTATGTATCACCCCACCTCACCTTTCCCGTTAAGCAACCATAGTGTGTTTTCTGCATGTGTGACTCTGTTCTGTTTTGTAATTCAGTTCAAGTGTAACGGTTTTTACATTCCCTCTATAAGTGATACCTTATGAGAAGTGTCCTTTTCTGTGTGACTTATTTCACTTAGAGTCGTCGTACCTAAATCCACTCATCATGCTGCTACTAGCCTTATGACATTGATTTCACGGCTGAGTGATATTCCATTGTACATAAGGACCACAACTTCTTTATCCATTTTTCTCTTTCCTGGGATATTGAAGGTGGAATGAAGTGGAGGTCCTTGTCAACAGAGCAGCCCTAAACTTTGGGGTGCTTGTGTCTTGCTGATTTTTCATTTTCCCAATTTATACCCCCATGAGTGGAAGTGCCCTATGCTCTCTAAGCTTTGCTTTTTAGACGTTTCAGGACTCACCGTACACTTCTCCAGAGTGGCTGTTGACAATTTACATCCCGCCCATCAGTGTAGCAAGGCTCCCATTTCTCCATGGCCTGTCCTGCATTTCTGGTTTTGACACTTTTTTCAGCATGGCCCTTTTGACCGATGGGAAGCGAGACATCTTTGTAGCGCTGATTTGCCTTTCCAGGTTGCTTGGTTGGCCAAAAAGGGCGTATGCGTTTTTTCCTGAATATATTCAGGAAAAAACGCATACGCCCTTTTTGGCCAAGGGCATCATTGTCAACGTTTTGCCGCTTTTCATGTGCTTTAAAGGCGATTCGAATCTACCTCCTGAAATCTGTTTCCTGCAATTCTGCCTTGATTTCAAATCCTCTTCTTTGCCTTCCCTCAATATATTTGTGGATGAGAGTTATCATTTATAAGTCTGCAGGTTTGTGAATTGCAGTGCCCTGAACCTCCATTTTACAACTCGCTTTTTAGGGAGCTGGCCGCAAAAGCGCAGGATGGCTTCAGGCCCTGTTCTGGTTCCGGGGGGCAGGCTGAGCCTGTGGTTAATTCTTCTTCCTGATGGGAAAATAGAGTGACCTGTGCCTGTCCCAACACCAAGAGCTAGTCTTTCATTGGTTCCACGTCTTCCCGTTCATCCTCAGTACAAATTGCAACCTGTACGGAACAGGAGGTTAAAGGTGCTGATGCTCCAAGGAGGGAGATTGCTAGTAAAGTGGCTGGAATGGCGAACCCGGGCACAAGCAGATGAGAAATGAGGTGCGTTTTAGAAACCTTTCCCCATCACACGGTGTACCATCTTCTGGGTATCTCATGCATGTTTTCGATGTAGGAAGATGCCCTTGAACCTGGAGATTTGGGACCCATGCGATGGGTACCACGCAGTATTACTTTAAAGGGTCTGCGTTTGCTCACCCAACCTCACCAAACCTCTCAGCCGCAACAGTGTCCACCCTTATGTCTCATGCAGCTGTGGGTCTAGATATGGTCAATCCAGGTTGCATCACAGCCCCTGAACGCATTGTGTAAGAATTTCTCTCTCTTTCACTGTCTTTGTTTCATGGGTTTTTCAAAGTAATTTATTTTTATAATGGGGTTTAGCTGCTTTTCACTGCTGTGTTTATGCCACTTTACACCCACTTGACACACTAACAGAGAGATATCAATACATAGGTTTTAAGATTATTACTAGTCAGATATATCCTTGTGCGGTGAATAGGGCGTGTTGAGTCCAGTTCTCTGAGCAAGGAGTAGGTCTTGTCTATTACATATTGGTTTTATGGAACGGTATCTGAGCTAATTTGAAACCCTTGTTTTATGTATCACCCCACCTCACCTTTCCCGTTAAGCAACCATAGTGTGTTTTCTGCATGTGTGACTCTGTTCTGTTTTGTAATTCAGTTCAAGTGTAACGGTTTTTACATTCCCTCTATAAGTGATACCTTATGAGAAGTGTCCTTTTCTGTGTGACTTATTTCACTTAGAGTCGTCGTACCTAAATCCACTCATCATGCTGCTACTAGCCTTATGACATTGATTTCACGGCTGAGTGATATTCCATTGTACATAAGGACCACAACTTCTTTATCCATTTTTCTCTTTCCTGGGATATTGAAGGTGGAATGAAGTGGAGGTCCTTGTCAACAGAGCAGCCCTAAACTTTGGGGTGCTTGTGTCTTGCTGATTTTTAATTTTCCCAATTTATACCCCCATGAGTGGAAGTGCCCTATGCTCTCTAAGCTTTGCTTTTTAGACGTTTCAGGACTCACCGTACACTTCTCCAGAGTGGCTGTTGACAATTTACATCCCGCCCATCAGTGTAGCAAGGCTCCCATTTCTCCATGGCCTGTCCTGCATTTCTGGTGTTGACACTTTTTCAGCATGGCCCTTTTGACCGATGGGAAGCGAGACATCTTTGTAGCGCTGATTTGCCTTTCCAGGTTGCTTGGTTGGCCAAAAAGGGCGTATGCGTTTTTTCCTGAATATATTCAGGAAAAAACGCATACGCCCTTTTTGGCCAAGGGCATCATTGTCAACGTTTTGCCGCTTTTCATGTGCTTTAAAGGCGATTCGAATCTACCTCCTGAAATCTGTTTCCTGCAATTCTGCCTTGATTTCAAATCCTCTTCTTTGCCTTCCCTCAATATATTTGTGGATGAGAGTTATCATTTATAAGTCTGCAGGTTTGTGAATTGCAGTGCCCTGAACCTCCATTTTACAACTCGCTTTTTAGGGAGCTGGCCGCAAAAGCGCAGGATGGCTTCAGGCCCTGTTCTGGTTCCGGGGGGCAGGCTGAGCCTGTGGTTAATTCTTCTTCCTGATGGGAAAATAGAGTGACCTGTGCCTGTCCCAACACCAAGAGCTAGTCTTTCATTGGTTCCACGTCTTCTCGTTCATCCTCAGGACAAATTGCAAACTGTACGGAACAGGAGGTTAAAGGTGCTGATGCTCCAAGGAGGGAGATTGCTAGTAAAGTGGCTGGAATGGCGAACCCGGGCACAAGCAGATGAGAAATGAGGTGCGTTTTAGAAACCTTTCCCCATCACACGGTGTACCATCTTCTGGGTATCTCATGCATGTTTTCGATGTAGGAAGATGCCCTTGAACCTGGAGATTTGGGACCCATGCGATGGGTACCACGCAGTATTACTTTAAAGGGTCTGCGTTTGCTCACCCAACCTCACCAAACCTCTCAGCCGCAACAGTGTCCACCCTTATGTCTCATCCAGCTGTGGGTCTAGATATGGTCAATCCAGGTTGCATCACAGCCCCTGAACGCATTGTGTAAGAATTTCTATCTCTTTCACTGTCTTTGTTTCATGGGTTTTTCAAAGTAATTTATTTTTATAATGGGGTTTAGCTGCTTTTCACTGCTGTGTTTATGCCGCTTTACACCCACTTGACACACTAACAGAGAGATATCAATACATAGGTTTTAAGATTATTACTAGTCAGATATATTCTTGTGCGGTGAATAGGGCGTGTTGAGTCCAGTTCTCTGAGCAAGGAGTAGGTCTTGTCTATTACATATTGGTTTTATGGAACGGTATCTGAGCTAATTTGAAACCCTTGTTTTATGTATCACCCCACCTCACCTTTCCCGTTAAGCAACCATAGTGTGTTTTCTGCATGTGTGACTCTGTTCTGTTTTGTAATTCAGTTCAAGTGTAACGGTTTTTACATTCCCTCTATAAGTGATACCTTATGAGAAGTGTCCTTTTCTGTGTGACTTATTTCACTTAGAGTCGTCGTACCTAAATCCACTCATCATGCTGCTACTAGCCTTATGACATTGATTTCACGGCTGAGTGATATTCCATTGTACATAAGGACCACAACTTCTTTATCCATTTTTCTCTTTCCTGGGATATTGAAGGTGGAATGAAGTGGAGGTCCTTGTCAACAGAGCAGCCCTAAACTTTGGGGTGCTTGTGTCTTGCTGATTTTTAATTTTCCCAATTTATACCCCCATGAGTGGAAGTGCCCTATGCTCTCTAAGCTTTGCTTTTTAGACGTTTCAGGACTCACCGTACACTTCTCCAGAGTGGCTGTTGACAATTTACATCCCGCCCATCAGTGTAGCAAGGCTCCCATTTCTCCATGGCCTGTCCTGCATTTCTGGTGTTGACACTTTTTTCAGCATGGCCCTTTTGACCGATGGGAAGCGAGACATCTTTGTAGCGCTGATTTGCCTTTCCAGGTTGCTTGGTTGGCCAAAAAGGGCGTATGCGTTTTTTCCTGAATATATTCAGGAAAAAACGCATACGCCCTTTTTGGCCAAGGGCATCATTGTCAACGTTTTGCCGCTTTTCATGTGCTTTAAAGGCGATTCGAATCTACCTCCTGAAATCTGTTTCCTGCAATTCTGCCTTGATTTCAAATCCTCTTCTTTGCCTTCCCTCAATATATTTGTGGATGAGAGTTATCATTTATAAGTCTGCAGGTTTGTGAATTGCAGTGCCCTGAACCTCCATTTTACAACTCGCTTTTTAGGGAGCTGGCCGCAAAAGCGCAGGATGGCTTCAGGCCCTGTTCTGGTTCCGGGGGGCAGGCTGAGCCTGTGGTTAATTCTTCTTCCTGATGGGAAAATAGAGTGACCTGTGCCTGTCCCAACACCAAGAGCTAGTCTTTCATTGGTTCCACGTCTTCCCGTTCATCCTCAGGACAAATTGCAACCTGTACGGAACAGGAGGTTAAAGGTGCTGATGCTCCAAGGAGGGAGATTGCTAGTAAAGTGGCTGGAATGGCGAACCCGGGCACAAGCAGATGAGAAATGAGGTGCGTTTTAGAAACCTTTCCCCATCACTCGGTGTACCATCTTCTGGGTATCTCATGCATGTTTTCGATGTAGGAAGATGCTCTTGAACCTGGAGATTTGGGACCCATGCGATGGGTACCACGCAGTATTACTTTAAAGGGTCTGCGTTTGCTCACCCAACCTCACCAAACCTCTCAGCCGCAACACTGTCCACCCTTATGTCTCATCCAGCTGTGGGTCTAGATATGGTCAATCCAGGTTGCATCACAGCCCCTGAACGCATTGTGTAAGAATTTCTCTCTCTTTCACTGTCTTTGTTTCATGGGTTTTTCAAAGTAATTTATTTTTATAATGGGGTTTAGCTGCTTTTCACTGCTGTGTTTATGCCGCTTTTTACCCACTTGACACACTAACAGAGAGATATCAATACATAGGTTTTAAGATTATTACTAATCAGATATATTCTTGTGCGGTGAATAGGGCGTGTTGAGTCCAGTTCTCTGAGCAAGGAGTAGGTCTTGTCTATTACATATTGGGTTTATGGAACGGTATCTGAGCTAATTTGAAACCCTTGTTTTATGTATCACCCCACCTCACCTTTCCCGTTAAGCAACCATAGTGTGTTTTCTGCATGTGTGACTCTTTTCTGTTTTGTAATTCAGTTCAAGTGTAACGGTTTTTACATTCCCTCTATAAGTGATACCTTATGAGAAGTGTCCTTTTCTGTGTGACTTATTTCACTTAGAGTCGTCGTACCTAAATCCACTCATCATGCTGCTACTAGCCTTATGACATTGATTTCACGGCTGAGTGATATTCCATTGTACATAAGGACCACAACTTCTTTATCCATTTTTCTCTTTCCTGGGATATTGAAGGTGGAATGAAGTGGAGGTCCTTGTCAACAGAGCAGCCCTAAACTTTGGGGTGCTTGTGTCTTGCTGATTTTTAATTTTCCCAATTTATACCCCCATGAGTGGAAGTGCCCTATGCTCTCTAAGCTTTGCTTTTTAGACGTTTCAGGACTCACCGTACACTTCTCCAGAGTGGCTGTTGACAATTTACATCCCGCCCATCAGTGTAGCAAGGCTCCCATTTCTCCATGGCCTGTCCTGCATTTCTGGTGTTGACACTTTTTCAGCATGGCCCTTTTGACCGATGGGAAGCGAGACATCTTTGTAGCGCTGATTTGCCTTTCCAGGTTGCTTGGTTGGCCAAAAAGGGCGTATGCGTTTTTTCCTGAATATATTCAGGAAAAAACGCATACGCCCTTTTTGGCCAAGGGCATCATTGTCAACGTTTTGCCGCTTTTCATGTGCTTTAAAGGCGATTCGAATCTACCTCCTGAAATCTGTTTCCTGCAATTCTGCCTTGATTTCAAATCCTCTTCTTTGCCTTCCCTCAATATATTTGTGGATGAGAGTTATCATTTATAAGTCTGCAGGTTTGTGAATTGCAGTGCCCTGAACCTCCATTTTACAACTCGCTCTTTAGGGAGCTGGCCGCAAAAGCGCAGGATGGCTTCAGGCCCTGTTCTGGTTCCGGGGGGCAGGCTGAGCCTGTGGTTAATTCTTCTTCCTGATGGGAAAATAGAGTGACCTGTGCCTGTCCCAACCCCAAGAGCTAGTCTTTCATTGGTTCCACGTCTTCTCGTTCATCCTCAGGACAAATTGCAAACTGTACGGAACAGGAGGTTAAAGGTGCTGATGCTCCAAGGAGGGAGATTGCTAGTAAAGTGGCTGGAATGGCGAACCCGGGCACAAGCAGATGAGAAATGAGGTGCGTTTTAGAAACCTTTCCCCATCACACGGTGTACCATCTTCTGGGTATCTCATGCATGTTTTCGATGTAGGAAGATGCCCTTGAACCTGGAGATTTGGGACCCATGCGATGGGTACCACGCAGTATTACTTTAAAGGGTCTGCGTTTGCTCACCCAACCTCACCAAACCTCTCAGCCGCAACAGTGTCCACCCTTATGTCTCATCCAGCTGTGGGTCTAGATATGGTCAATCCAGGTTGCATCACAGCCCCTGAACGCATTGTGTAAGAATTTCTATCTCTTTCACTGTCTTTGTTTCATGGGTTTTTCAAAGTAATTTATTTTTATAATGGGGTTTAGCTGCTTTTCACTGCTGTGTTTATGCCGCTTTCCACCCACTTGACACACTAACAGAGAGATATCAATACATAGGTTTTAAGATTATTACTAGTCAGATATATTCTTGTGCGGTGAATAGGGCGTGTTGAGTCCAGTTCTCTGAGCAAGGAGTAGGTCTTGTCTATTACATATTGGTTTTATGGAACGGTATCTGAGCTAATTTGAAACCCTTGTTTTATGTATCACCCCACCTCACCTTTCCCGTTAAGCAACCATAGTGTGTTTTCTGCATGTGTGACTCTGTTCTGTTTTGTAATTCAGTTCAAGTGTAACGGTTTTTACATTCCCTCTATAAGTGATACCTTATGAGAAGTGTCCTTTTCTGTGTGACTTATTTCACTTAGAGTCGTCGTACCTAAATCCACTCATCATGCTGCTACTAGCCTTATGACATTGTTTTCACGGCTGAGTGATATTCCATTGTACATAAGGACCACAACTTCTTTATCCATTTTTCTCTTTCCTGGGATATTGAAGGTGGAATGAAGTGGAGGTCCTTGTCAACAGAGCAGCCCTAAACTATGGGGTGCTTGTGTCTTGCTGATTTTTAATTTTCCCAATTTATACCCCCATGAGTGGAAGTGCCCTATGCTCTCTAAGCTTTGCTTTTTAGACGTTTCAGGACTCACCGTACACTTCTCCAGAGTGGCTGTTGACAATTTACATCCCGCCCATCAGTGTAGCAAGGCTCCCATTTCTCCATGGCCTGTCCTGCATTTCTGGTTTTGACACTTTTTTCAGCATGGCCCTTTTGACCGATGGGAAGTGAGACATCTTTGTAGCGCTGATTTGCCTTTCCAGGTTGCTTGGTTGGCCAAAAAGGGCGTATGCGTTTTTTCCTGAATATATTCAGGAAAAAACGCATACGCCCTTTTTGGCCAAGGGCATCATTGTCAACGTTTTGCCGCTTTTCATGTGCTTTAAAGGCGATTCGAATCTACCTCCTGAAATCTGTTTCCTGCAATTCTGCCTTGATTTCAAATCCTCTTCTTTGCCTTCCCTCAATATATTTGTGGATGAGAGTTATCATTTATAAGTCTGCAGGTTTGTGAATTGCAGTGCCCTGAACCTCCATTTTACAACTCGCTTTTTAGGGAGCTGGCCGCAAAAGCGCAGGATGGCTTCAGGCCCTGTTCTGGTTCCGGGGGGCAGGCTGAGCCTGTGGTTAATTCTTCTTCCTGATGGGAAAATAGAGTGACCTGTGCCTGTCCCAACACCAAGAGCTAGTCTTTCATTGGTTCCACGTCTTCCCGTTCATCCTCAGGACAAATTGCAACCTGTACGGAACAGGAGGTTAAAGGTGCTGATGCTCCAAGGAGGGAGATTGCTAGTAAAGTGGCTGGAATGGCGAACCCGGGCACAAGCAGATGAGAAATGAGGTGCGTTTTAGAAACCTTTCCCCATCACTCGGTGTACCATCTTCTGGGTATCTCATGCATGTTTTCGATGTAGGAAGATGCTCTTGAACCTGGAGATTTGGGACCCATGCGATGGGTACCACGCAGTATTACTTTAAAGGGTCTGCGTTTGCTCACCCAACCTCACCAAACCTCTCAGCCGCAACACTGTCCACCCTTATGTCTCATCCAGCTGTGGGTCTAGATATGGTCAATCCAGGTTGCATCACAGCCCCTGAACGCATTGTGTAAGAATTTCTCTCTCTTTCACTGTCTTTGTTTCATGGGTTTTTCAAAGTAATTTATTTTTATAATGGGGTTTAGCTGCTTTTCACTGCTGTGTTTATGCCGCTTTTTACCCACTTGACACACTAACAGAGAGATATCAATACATAGGTTTTAAGATTATTACTAATCAGATATATTCTTGTGCGGTGAATAGGGCGTGTTGAGTCCAGTTCTCTGAGCAAGGAGTAGGTCTTGTCTATTACATATTGGGTTTATGGAATGGTATCTGAGCTAATTTGAAACCCTTGTTTTATGTATCACCCCACCTCACCTTTCCCGTTAAGCAACCATAGTGTGTTTTCTGCATGTGTGACTCTTTTCTGTTTTGTAATTCAGTTCAAGTGTAACGGTTTTTACATTCCCTCTATAAGTGATACCTTATGAGAAGTGTCCTTTTCTGTGTGACTTATTTCACTTAGAGTCGTCGTACCTAAATCCACTCATCATGCTGCTACTAGCCTTATGACATTGATTTCACGGCTGAGTGATATTCCATTGTACATAAGGACCACAACTTCTTTATCCATTTTTCTCTTTCCTGGGATATTGAAGGTGGAATGAAGTGGAGGTCCTTGTCAACAGAGCAGCCCTAAACTTTGGGGTGCTTGTGTCTTGCTGATTTTTAATTTTCCCAATTTATACCCCCATGAGTGGAAGTGCCCTATGCTCTCTAAGCTTTGCTTTTTAGACGTTTCAGGACTCACCGTACACTTCTCCAGAGTGGCTGTTGACAATTTACATCCCGCCCATCAGTGTAGCAAGGCTCCCATTTCTCCATGGCCTGTCCTGCATTTCTGGTGTTGACACTTTTTCAGCATGGCCCTTTTGACCGATGGGAAGCGAGACATCTTTGTAGCGCTGATTTGCCTTTCCAGGTTGCTTGGTTGGCCAAAAAGGGCGTATGCGTTTTTTCCTGAATATATTCAGGAAAAAACGCATACGCCCTTTTTGGCCAAGGGCATCATTGTCAACGTTTTGCCGCTTTTCATGTGCTTTAAAGGCGATTCGAATCTACCTCCTGAAATCTGTTTCCTGCAATTCTGCCTTGATTTCAAATCCTCTTCTTTGCCTTCCCTCAATATATTTGTGGATGAGAGTTATCATTTATAAGTCTGCAGGTTTGTGAATTGCAGTGCCCTGAACCTCCATTTTACAACTCGCTCTTTAGGGAGCTGGCCGCAAAAGCGCAGGATGGCTTCAGGCCCTGTTCTGGTTCCGGGGGGCAGGCTGAGCCTGTGGTTAATTCTTCTTCCTGATGGGAAAATAGAGTGACCTGTGCCTGTCCCAACCCCAAGAGCTAGTCTTTCATTGGTTCCACGTCTTCTCGTTCATCCTCAGGACAAATTGCAAACTGTACGGAACAGGAGGTTAAAGGTGCTGATGCTCCAAGGAGGGAGATTGCTAGTAAAGTGGCTGGAATGGCGAACCCGGGCACAAGCAGATGAGAAATGAGGTGCGTTTTAGAAACCTTTCCCCATCACACGGTGTACCATCTTCTGGGTATCTCATGCATGTTTTCGATGTAGGAAGATGCCCTTGAACCTGGAGATTTGGGACCCATGCGATGGGTACCACGCAGTATTACTTTAAAGGGTCTGCGTTTGCTCACCCAACCTCACCAAACCTCTCAGCCGCAACAGTGTCCACCCTTATGTCTCATCCAGCTGTGGGTCTAGATATGGTCAATCCAGGTTGCATCACAGCCCCTGAACGCATTGTGTAAGAATTTCTATCTCTTTCACTGTCTTTGTTTCATGGGTTTTTCAAAGTAATTTATTTTTATAATGGGGTTTAGCTGCTTTTCACTGCTGTGTTTATGCCGCTTTCCACCCACTTGACACACTAACAGAGAGATATCAATACATAGGTTTTAAGATTATTACTAGTCAGATATATTCTTGTGCGGTGAATAGGGCGTGTTGAGTCCAGTTCTCTGAGCAAGGAGTAGGTCTTGTCTATTACATATTGGTTTTATGGAACGGTATCTGAGCTAATTTGAAACCCTTGTTTTATGTATCACCCCACCTCACCTTTCCCGTTAAGCAACCATAGTGTGTTTTCTGCATGTGTGACTCTGTTCTGTTTTGTAATTCAGTTCAAGTGTAACGGTTTTTACATTCCCTCTATAAGTGATACCTTATGAGAAGTGTCCTTTTCTGTGTGACTTATTTCACTTAGAGTCGTCGTACCTAAATCCACTCATCATGCTGCTACTAGCCTTATGACATTGTTTTCACGGCTGAGTGATATTCCATTGTACATAAGGACCACAACTTCTTTATCCATTTTTCTCTTTCCTGGGATATTGAAGGTGGAATGAAGTGGAGGTCCTTGTCAACAGAGCAGCCCTAAACTATGGGGTGCTTGTGTCTTGCTGATTTTTAATTTTCCCAATTTATACCCCCATGAGTGGAAGTGCCCTATGCTCTCTAAGCTTTGCTTTTTAGACGTTTCAGGACTCACCGTACACTTCTCCAGAGTGGCTGTTGACAATTTACATCCCGCCCATCAGTGTAGCAAGGCTCCCATTTCTCCATGGCCTGTCCTGCATTTCTGGTTTTGACACTTTTTTCAGCATGGCCCTTTTGACCGATGGGACGCGAGACATCTTTGTAGCGCTGATTTGCCTTTCCAGGTTGCTTGGTTGGCCAAAAAGGGCGTATGCGTTTTTTCCTGAATATATTCAGGAAAAAACGCATACGCCCTTTTTGGCCAAGGGCATCATTGTCAACGTTTTGCCGCTTTTCATGTGCTTTAAAGGCGATTCGAATCTACCTCCTGAAATCTGTTTCCTGCAATTCTGCCTTGATTTCAAATCCTCTTCTTTGCCTTCCCTCAATATATTTGTGGATGAGAGTTATCATTTATAAGTCTGCAGGTTTGTGAATTGCAGTGCCCTGAACCTCCATTTTACAACTCGCTTTTTAGGGAGCTGGCCGCAAAAGCGCAGGATGGCTTCAGGCCCTGTTCTGGTTCCGGGGGGCAGGCTGAGCCTGTGGTTAATTCTTCTTCCTGATGGGAAAATAGAGTGACCTGTGCCTGTCCCAACACCAAGAGCTAGTCTTTCATTGGTTCCACGTCTTCTCGTTCATCCTCAGGACAAATTGCAAACTGTACGGAACAGGAGGTTAAAGGTGCTGATGCTCCAAGGAGGGAGATTGCTAGTAAAGTGGCTGGAATGGCGAACCCGGGCACAAGCAGATGAGAAATGAGGTGCGTTTTAGAAACCTTTCCCCATCACACGGTGTACCATCTTCTGGGTATCTCATGCATGTTTTCGATGTAGGAAGATGCCCTTGAACCTGGAGATTTGGGACCCATGCGATGGGTACCACGCAGTATTACTTTAAAGGGTCTGCGTTTGCTCACCCAACCTCACCAAACCTCTCAGCCGCAACAGTGTCCACCCTTATGTCTCATCCAGCTGTGGGTCTAGATATGGTCAATCCAGGTTGCATCACAGCCCCTGAACGCATTGTGTAAGAATTTCTCTCTCTTTCACTGTCTTTGTTTCATGGGTTTTTCAAAGTAATTTATTTTTATAATGGGGTTTAGCTGCTTTTCACTGCTGTGTTTATGCCGCTTTACACCCACTTGACACACTAACAGAGAGATATCAATACATAGGTTTTAAGATTATTACTAGTCAGATATATTCTTGTGCGGTGAATAGGGCGTGTTGAGTCCAGTTCTCTGAGCAAGGAGTAGGTCTTGTCTATTACATATTGGTTTTATGGAACGGTATCTGAGCTAATTTGAAACCCTTGTTTTATGTATCACCCCACCTCACCTTTCCCGTTAAGCAACCATAGTGTGTTTTCTGCATGTGTGACTCTGTTCTGTTTTGTAATTCAGTTCAAGTGTAACGGTTTTTACATTCCCTCTATAAGTGATACCTTATGAGAAGTGTCCTTTTCTGTGTGACTTATTTCACTTAGAGTCGTCGTACCTAAATCCACTCATCATGCTGCTACTAGCCTTATGACATTGATTTCACGGCTGAGTGATATTCCATTGTACATAAGGACCACAACTTCTTTATCCATTTTTCTCTTTCCTGGGATATTGAAGGTGGAATGAAGTGGAGGTCCTTGTCAACAGAGCAGCCCTAAACTTTGGGGTGCTTGTGTCTTGCTGATTTTTAATTTTCCCAATTTATACCCCCATGAGTGGAAGTGCCCTATGCTCTCTAAGCTTTGCTTTTTAGACGTTTCAGGACTCACCGTACACTTCTCCAGAGTGGCTGTTGACAATTTACATCCCGCCCATCAGTGTAGCAAGGCTCCCATTTCTCCATGGCCTGTCCTGCATTTCTGGTTTTGACACTTTTTTCAGCATGGCCCTTTTGACCGATGGGAAGCGAGACATCTTTGTAGCGCTGATTTGCCTTTCCAGGTTGCTTGGTTGGCCAAAAAGGGCGTATGCGTTTTTTCCTGAATATATTCAGGAAAAAACGCATACGCCCTTTTTGGCCAAGGGCATCATTGTCAACGTTTTGCCGCTTTTCATGTGCTTTAAAGGCGATTCGAATCTACCTCCTGAAATCTGTTTCCTG
The DNA here is from genome assembly GCF_965194805.1 of Balaenoptera borealis. Classification (NCBI taxonomy): domain Eukaryota; kingdom Metazoa; phylum Chordata; class Mammalia; order Artiodactyla; family Balaenopteridae; genus Balaenoptera; species Balaenoptera borealis. The sequence goes on along the minus strand of NW_028123104.1, from coordinate 145,832 downwards.
CAATTCTGCCTTGATTTCAAATCCTCTTCTTTGCCTTCCCTCAATATATTTGTGGATGAGAGTTATCATTTATAAGTCTGCAGGTTTGTGAATTGCAGTGCCCTGAACCTCCATTTTACAACTCGCTCTTTAGGGAGCTGGCCGCAAAAGCGCAGGATGGCTTCAGGCCCTGTTCTGGTTCCGGGGGGCAGGCTGAGCCTGTGGTTAATTCTTCTTCCTGATGGGAAAATAGAGTGACCTGTGCCTGTCCCAACACCAAGAGCTAGTCTTTCATTGGTTCCACGTCTTCTCGTTCATCCTCAGGACAAATTGCAAACTGTACGGAACAGGAGGTTAAAGGTGCTGATGCTCCAAGGAGGGAGATTGCTAGTAAAGTGGCTGGAATGGCGAACCCGGGCACAAGGAGATGAGAAATGAGGTGCGTTTTAGAAACCTTTCCCCATCACACGGTGTACCATCTTCTGGGTATCTCATGCATGTTTTCGATGTAGTAAGATGCCCTTGAACCTGGAGATTTGGGACCCATGCGATGGGTACCACGCAGTATTACTTTAAAGGGTCTGCGTTTGCTCACCCAACCTCACCAAACCTCTCAGCCGCAACAGTGTCCACCCTTATGTCTCATCCAGCTGTGGGTCTAGATATGGTCAATCCAGGTTGCATCACAGCCCCTGAACGCATTGTGTAAGAATTTCTCTCTCTTTCACTGTCTTTGTTTCATGGGTTTTTCAAAGTAATTTATTTTTATAATGGGGTTTAGCTGCTTTTCACTGCTGTGTTTATGCCGCTTTCCACCCACTTGACACACTAACAGAGAGATATCAATACATAGGTTTTAAGATTATTACTAGTCAGATATATTCTTGTGCGGTGAATAGGGCGTGTTGAGTCCAGTTCTCTGAGCAAGGAGTAGGTCTTGTCTATTACACATTGGTTTCATGGAACGGTATCTGAGCTAATTTGAAACCCTTGTTTTATGTATCACCCCACCTCACCTTTCCCGTTAAGCAACCATAGTGTGTTTTCTGCATGTGTGACTCTGTTCTGTTTTGTAATTCAGTTCAAGTGTAACGGTTTTTACATTCCCTCTATAAGTGATACCTTATGAGAAGTGTCCTTTTCTGTGTGACTTATTTCACTTAGAGTCGTCGTACCTAAATCCACTCATCATGCTGCTACTAGCCTTATGACATTGTTTTCACGGCTGAGTGATATTCCATTGTACATAAGGACCACAACTTCTTTATCCATTTTTCTCTTTCCTGGGATATTGAAGGTGGAATGAAGTGGAGGTCCTTGTCAACAGAGCAGCCCTAAACTATGGGGTGCTTGTGTCTTGCTGATTTTTAATTTTCCCAATTTATACCCCCATGAGTGGAAGTGCCCTATGCTCTCTAAGCTTTGCTTTTTAGACGTTTCAGGACTCACCGTACACTTCTCCAGAGTGGCTGTTGACAATTTACATCCCGCCCATCAGTGTAGCAAGGCTCCCATTTCTCCATGGCCTGTCCTGCATTTCTGGTTTTGACACTTTTTTCAGCATGGCCCTTTTGACCGATGGGAAGCGAGACATCTTTGTAGCGCTGATTTGCCTTTCCAGGTTGCTTGGTTGGCCAAAAAGGGCGTATGCGTTTTTTCCTGAATATATTCAGGAAAAAACGCATACGCCCTTTTTGGCCAAGGGCATCATTGTCAACGTTTTGCCCCTTTTCATGTGCTTTAAAGGCGATTCGAATCTACCTCCTGAAATCTGTTTCCTGCAATTCTGCCTTGATTTCAAATTCTCTTCTTTGCCTTCCCTCAATATATTTGTGGATGAGAGTTATCATTTATAAGTCTGCAGGTTTGTGAATTGCAGTGCCCTGAACCTCCATTTTACAACTCGCTTTTTAGGGAGCTGGCCGCAAAAGCGCAGGATGGCTTCAGGCCCTGTTCTGGTTCCGGGGGGCAGGCTGAGCCTGTGGTTAATTCTTCTTCCTGATGGGAAAATAGAGTGACCTGTGCCTGTCCCAACACCAAGAGCTAGTCTTTCATTGGTTCCACGTCTTCTCGTTCATCCTCAGGACAAATTGCAAACTGTACGGAACAGGAGGTTAAAGGTGCTGATGCTCCAAGGAGGGAGATTGCTAGTAAAGTGGCTGGAATGGCGAACCCGGGCACAAGCAGATGAGAAATGAGGTGCGTTTTAGAAACCTTTCGCCATCACACGGTGTACCATCTTCTGGGTATCTCATGCATGTTTTCGATGTAGGAAGATGCCCTTGAACCTGGAGATTTGGGACCCATGCGATGGGTACCACGCAGTATTACTTTAAAGGGTCTGCGTTTGCTCACCCAACCTCACCAAACCTCTCAGCCGCAACAGTGTCCACCCTTATGTCTCATCCAGCTGTGGGTCTAGATATGGTCAATCCAGGTTGCATCACAGCCCCTGAACGCATTGTGTAAGAATTTCTCTCTCTTTCACTGTCTTTGTTTCATGGGTTTTTCAAAGTAATTTATTTTTATAATGGGGTTTAGCTGCTTTTCACTGCTGTGTTTATGCCGCTTTACACCCACTTGACACACTAACAGAGAGATATCAATACATAGGTTTTAAGATTATTACTAGTCAGATATATTCTTGTGCGGTGAATAGGGCATGTTGAGTCCAGTTCTCTGAGCAAGGAGTAGGTCTTGTCTATTACATATTGGTTTTATGGAACGGTATCTGAGCTAATTTGAAACCCTTGTTTTATGTATCACCCCACCTCACCTTTCCCGTTAAGCAACCATAGTGTGTTTTCTGCATGTGTGACTCTGTTGTGTTTTGTAATTCAGTTCAAGTGTAACGGTTTTTACATTCCCTCTATAAGTGATACCTTATGAGAAGTGTCCTTTTCTGTGTGACTTATTTCACTTAGAGTCGTCGTACCTAAATCCACTCATCATGCTGCTACTAGCCTTATGACATTGTTTTCACGGCTGAGTGATATTCCATTGTACATAAGGACCACAACTTCTTTATCCATTTTTCTCTTTCCTGGGATATTGAAGGTGGAATGAAGTGGAGGTCCTTGTCAACAGAGCAGCCCTAAACTTTGGGGTGCTTGTGTCTTGCTGATTTTTCATTTTCCCAATTTATACCCCCATGAGTGGAAGTGCCCTATGCTCTCTAAGCTTTGCTTTTTAGACGTTTCAGGACTCACCGTACACTTCTCCAGAGTGGCTGTTGACAATTTACATCCCGCCCATCAGTGTAGCAAGGCTCCCATTTCTCCATGGCCTGTCCTGCATTTCTGGTTTTGACACTTTTTTCAGCATGGCCCTTTTGACCGATGGGAAGCGAGACATCTTTGTAGCGCTGATTTGCCTTTCCAGGTTGCTTGGTTGGCCAAAAAGGGCGTATGCGTTTTTTCCTGAATATATTCAGGAAAAAACGCATACGCCCTTTTTGGCCAAGGGCATCATTGTCAACGTTTTGCCGCTTTTCATGTGCTTTAAAGGCGATTCGAATCTACCTCCTGAAATCTGTTTCCTGCAATTCTGCCTTGATTTCAAATCCTCTTCTTTGCCTTCCCTCAATATATTTGTGGATGAGAGTTATCATTTATAAGTCTGCAGGTTTGTGAATTGCAGTGCCCTGAACCTCCATTTTACAACTCGCTTTTTAGGGAGCTGGCCGCAAAAGCGCAGGATGGCTTCAGGCCCTGTTCTGGTTCCGGGTGGCAGGCTGAGCCTGTGGTTAATTCTTCTTCCTGATGGGAAAATAGAGTGACATGTGCTTGTCCCAACACCAAGAGCTAGTCTTTCATTGGTTCCACGTCTTCCCGTTCATCCTCAGTACAAATTGCAACCTGTACGGAACAGGAGGTTAAAGCTGCTGATGCTCCAAGTAGGGAGATTGCTAGTAAAGTGGCTGGAATGGCGAACCCGGGCACAAGCAGATGAGAAATGAGGTGCGTTTTAGAAACCTTTCCCCATCACACGGTGTACCATCTTCTGGGTATCTCATGCATGTTTTCGATGTAGGAAGATGCCCTTGAACCTGGAGATTTGGGACCCATGCGATGGGTACCACGCAGTATTACTTTAAAGGGTCTGCGTTTGCTCACCCAACCTCACCAAACCTCTCAGCCGCAACAGTGTCCACCCTTATGTCTCATCCAGCTGTGGGTCTAGATATGGTCAATCCAGGTTGCATCACAGCCCCTGAACGCATTGTGTAAGAATTTCTCTCTCTTTCACTGTCTTTGTTTCATGGGTTTTTCAAAGTAATTTATTTTTATAATGGGGTTTAGCTGCTTTTCACTGCTGTGTTTATGCCGCTTTACACCCACTTGACACACTAACAGAGAGATATCAATACATAGGTTTTAAGATTATTACTAGTCAGATATATTCTTGTGCGGTGAATAGGGCGTGTTGAGTCCAGTTCTCTGAGCAAGGAGTAGGTCTTGTCTATTACATATTGGGTTTATGGAACGGTATCTGAGCTAATTTGAAACCCTTGTTTTATGTATCACCCCACCTCACCTTTCCCGTTAAGCAGCCATAGTGTGTTTTCTGCATGTGTGACTCTGTTCTGTTTTGTAATTCTGTTCAAGTGTAACGGTTTTTACATTCCCTCTATCAGTGATACCTTATGAGAAGTGTCCTTTTCTGTGTGACTTATTTCACTTAGAGTCGTCGTACCTAAATCCACTCATCATGCTGCTACTAGCCTTATGACATTGATTTCATGGCTGAGTGATATTCCATTGTACATAAGGACCACAACTTCTTTATCCATTTTTCTCTTTCCTGGGATATTGAAGGTGGAATGAAGTGGAGGTCCTTGTCAACAGAGCAGCCCTAAACTTTGGGGTGCTTGTGTCTTGCTGATTTTTAATTTTCCCAATTTATACCCCCATGAGTGGAAGTGCCCTATGCTCTCTAAGCTTTGCTTTTTAGACGTTTCAGGACTCACCGTACACTTCTCCAGAGTGGCTGTTGACAATTTACATCCCGCCCATCAGTGTAGCAAGGCTCCCATTTCTCCATGGCCTGTCCTGCATTTCTGGTTTTGACACTTTTTTCAGCATGGCCCTTTTGACCGATGGGAAGCGAGACATCTTTGTAGCGCTGATTTGCCTTTCCAGGTTGCTTGGTTGGCCAAAAAGGGCGTATGCGTTTTTTCCTGAATATATTCAGGAAAAAACGCATACGCCCTTTTTGGCCAAGGGCATCATTGTCAACGTTTTGCCGCTTTTCATGTGCTTTAAAGGCGATTCGAATCTACCTCCTGAAATCTGTTTCCTGCAATTCTGCCTTGATTTCAAATCCTCTTCGTTGCCTTCCCTCAATATATTTGTGGACGAGAGTTATCATTTATAACTCTGCAGGTTTGTGAATTGCAGTGCCCTGAACCTCCATTTAACAACTCGCGTTTTTGGGAGATGGCCGCAAAAGCGCAGGATGGCTTCAGGCCCTTTTCTTGTTCCGGGGGGCAGGCTGAGCCTGTGGTTAATTCTTCTTCCTGATGGGAAAATAGAGTGACCTGTGCCTGTCCCAACACCAAGAGCTAGTCTCTCATTGGTTCCACGTCTTCCAGTTCATCCTCAGGACAAATTGCAACCTGTACGGAACAGGAGGTTAAAGGTGCTGATGCTCCAAGTAGGGAGATTGCTAGTAAAGCGGCTGGAATAGCGAACCCGGCCACAAGGAGATGAGAAATGAGGTGCGTTTTAGAAACTTTTCCACATCACACGGTGTACCATCTTCTGGGTTTCTCATGCATGTTTTCGATGTAGGAAGATGCCCTTGAACCTGGAGATTTGTGACCCATGCGATGGGTACCATGCAGTATTACTGTAAAGGGTCTGCGTTTGCTCACCCAACCTCACCAAACCTCTCAGCCCCAAGAGTGTCCACCCTTATGTCTCATCCAGCTGTGGGTCTAGATATGGTCAATCCAGGTTGCATCACAGCCCCTGAACGAATTGTGTAAGAATTTCGCTCTCTTTCACTGTCTTTGTTTCATGGGTTATTCAAAGTAATTTATTTTTATAATGGGGTTTAGCTGCTTTTCACTTGTGTGTTTATGCCGCTTTACACCCACTTGACACACTAACAGAGAGATATCTATACATAGGTTTTAAGATTATTACCAGTCAGATATATTCTTGTGCGGTGAATAGGGCGTGTTGAGTCCAGTTCTCTGAGCAAGGAGTAGGTCTTGTCTATTACATATTGGGTTTATGGAACGGTATCTGAGCTAATTTGAAACCCTTGTTTATGTATCACCCCACCTCACCTTTCCCGTTAAGCAGCCATAGTGTGTTTTCTGCATGTGTGACTCTGTTCTGTTTTGTAATTCAGTTCAAGTGTAACGGTTTTTACATTCCCTCTATCAGTGATACCTTATGAGAAGTGTCCTTTTCTGTGTGACTTATTTCACTTAGAATCGTCGTACCTAAATCCACTCATCATGCTGCTACTAGCCTTATGACATTGATTTCATGGCTGAGTGATATTCCATTGTACATAAGGACCACAACTTCTTTATCCATTTTTCTCTTTCCTGGGATATTGAAGGTGGAATGAAGTGGAGGTCCTTGTCAACAGAGCAGCCCTAAACTTTGGGGTGCTTGTGTCTTGCTGATTTTTAATTTTCCCAATTTATACTCCCATGAGTGGAAGTGCCCTATGCTCTCTAAGCTTTGCTTTTTAGACGTTTCAGGACTCACCGTATGCTTCTCCAGAGTGGCTGTTGAGAATTTACATCCCGCCCATCAGTTTAGCAAGGCTCCCATTTCTCCATGGCCTGTCCTGCATTTCTGGTTTTGACACTTTTTTCAGCATGGCCCTTTTCACCGATGGGAAGCGAGACATCTTTGTAGCGCTGATTTGCCTTTCCAGGTTGCTTGGTTGGCCAAAAAGGGCGTATGCGTTTTTTCCTGAATATATTCAGGAAAAAACGCATACGCCCTTTTTGGCCAAGGGCATCATTGTCAACGTTTTGCCGCTTTTCATGTGCTTTAAAGGCGATTCGAATCTACCTCCTGAAATCTGTTTCCTGCAATTCTGCCTTGATTTCAAATCCTCTTCGTTGCCTTCCCTCAATATATTTGTGGACGAGAGTTATCATTTATAACTCTGCAGGTTTGTGAATTGCAGTGCCCTGAACCTCCATTTAACAACTCGCGTTTTTGGGAGATGGCCGCAAAAGCGCAGGATGGCTTCAGGCCCTTTTCTTGTTCCGGGGGGCAGGCTGAGCCTGTGGTTAATTCTTCTTCCTGATGGGAAAATAGAGTGACCTGTGCCTGTCCCAACACCAAGAGCTAGTCTCTCATTGGTTCCACGTCTTCCCGTTCATCCTCAGGACAAATTGCAACCTGTACGGAACAGGAGGTTAAAGGTGCTGATGCTCCAAGTAGGGAGATTGCTAGTAAAGCGGCTGGAATAGCGAACCCGGCCACAAGGAGATGAGAAATGAGGTGCGTTTTAGAAACCTTTCCACATCACACGGTGTACCATCTTCTGGGTTTCTCATGCATGTTTTCGATGTAGGAAGATGCCCTTGAACCTGGAGATTTGGGACCCATGCGATGGGTACCACGCAGTATTACTTTAAAGGGGCTGCGTTTGCTCACCCAACCTCACCAAACCTCTCAGCCGCAACAGTGTCCACCCTTAGGTCTCATCCAGCTGTGGGTCTAGATATGGTCAATCCAGGTTGCATCACAGCCCCTGAACGCATTGTGTAAGAATTTCTCTCTCTTTCACTGTCTTTGTTTCATGGGTTTTTCAAAGTAATTTATTTTTATAATGGGGTTTAGCTGCTTTTCACTGCTGTGTTTATGCCGCTTTACACCCACTTGACACACTAACAGAGAGATATCAATACATAGCTTTTAAGATTATTACTAGTCAGATATATTCTTGTGCGGTGAATAGGGCGTGTTGAGTCCAGTTCTCTGAGCAAGGAGTAGGTCTTGTCTATTACATATTGGGTTTATGGAACGGTATCTGAGCTAATTTGAAACCCTTGTTTTATGTATCACCCCACCTCACCTTTCCCGTTAAGCAGCCATAGTGTGTTTTCTGCATGTGTGACTCTGTTCTGTTTTGTAATTCAGTTCAAGTGTAACGGTTTTTACATTCCCTCTATAAGTGATACCTTATGAGAAGTGTCCTTTTCTGTGTGACTTATTTCACTTAGAATCGTCGTACCTAAATCCACTCATCATGCTGCTACTAGCCTTATGACATTGATTTCACGGCTGAGTGATATTCCATTGTACATAAGGACCACAACTTCTTTATCCATTTTTCTCTTTCCTGGGATATTGAAGGTGGAATGAAGTGGAGGTCCTTGTCAACAGAGCAGCCCTAAACTTTGGGGTGCTTGTGTCTTGCTGATTTTTAATTTTCCCAATTTATACCCCCATGAGTGGAAGTGCCCTATGCTCTCTAAGCTTTGCTTTTTAGACGTTTCAGGACTCACCGTACACTTCTCCAGAGTGGCTGTTGACAATTTACATCCCGCCCATCAGTGTAGCAAGGCTCCCATTTCTCCATGGCCTGTCCTGCGTTTCTGGTTTTGACACTTTTTTCAGCATGGCCCTTTTGACCGATGGGAAGCGAGACATCTTTGTAGCGCTGATTTGCCTTTCCAGGTTGCTTGGTTGGCCAAAAAGGGCGTATGCGTTTTTTCCTGAATATATTCAGGAAAAAACGCATACGCCCTTTTTGGCCAAGGGCATCATTGTCAACGTTTTGCCGCTTTTCATGTGCTTTAAAGGCGATTCGAATCTACCTCCTGAAATCTGTTTCCTGCAATTCTGCCTTGATTTCAAATCCTCTTCTTTGCCTTCCCTCAATATATTTGTGGACGAGAGTTATCATTTATAACTCTGCAGGTTTGTGAATTGCAGTGCCCTGAACCTCCATTTTACAACTCGCTTTTTAGGGAGCTGGCCGCAAAAGCGCAGGATGCCTTCAGGCCCTGTTCTGGTTCCGGGGGCAGGCTGAGCCTGTGGTTAATTCTTCTTCCTGATGGGAAAATAGAGTGACCTGTGCCTGTCCCAACACCAAGAGCTAGTCTCTCATTGGTTCCACGTCTTCCAGTTCATCCTCAGGACAAATTGCAACCTGTACGGAACAGGAGGTTAAAGGTGCTGATGCTCCAAGTAGGGAGATTGCTATTAAAGCGGCTGGAATAGCGAACCCGGGCACAAGGAGATGAGAAATGAGGTGCGTTTTAGAAACCTTTCCACATCACACGGTGTACCATCTTCTGGGTTTCTCATGCATGTTTTCGATGTAGGAAGATGCCCTTGAACCTGGAGATTTGGGACCCATGCGATGAGTACCACACAGTATTACTTTAAAGGGGCTGCGTTTGCTCACCCAACCTCACCAAACCTCTCAGCCGCAACAGTGTCCACCCTTATGTCTCATCCAGCTGTGGGTCTAGATATGGTCAATCCAGGTTGCATCACAGCCCCTGAACGCATTGTGTAAGAATTTCGCTCTCTTTCACTGTCTTTGTTTCATGGGTTTTTCAAAGTAATTTATTTTTATAATGGGGTTTAGCTGCTTTTCACTGCTGTGTTTATGCCGCTTTACACCCACTTGACACACTAACAGAGAGATATCAATACATAGGTTTTAAGATTATTACTAGTCAGATATATTCTTGTGCGGTGAATAGGGCGTGTTGAGTCCAGTTCTCTGAGCAAGGAGTAGGTCTTGTCTATTACATATTGGGTTTATGGAACGGTATCTGAGCTAATTTGAAACCCTTGTTTTATGTATCACCCCACCTCACCTTTCCCGTTAAGCAGCCATAGTGTGTTTTCTGCATGTGTGACTCTGTTCTGTTTTGTAATACAGTTCAAGTGTAACGGTTTTTACATTCCCTCTATAAGTGATACCTTATGAGAAGTGTCCTTTTCTGTGTGACTTATTTCACTTAGAATCGTCGTACCTAAATCCACTCATCATGCTGCTACTAGCCTTATGACATTGATTTCATGGCTGAGTGATATTCCATTGTACATAAGGACCACAACTTCTTTATCCATTTTTCTCTTTCCTGGGATATTGAAGGTGGAATGAAGTGGAGGTCCTTGTCAACAGAGCAGCCCTCAACTTTGGGGTGCTTGTGTCTTGCTGATTTTTAATTTTCCCAATTTATACCCCCATGAGTGGAAGTGCCCTATGCTCTCTAAGCTTTGCTTTTTAGACGTTTCAGGACTCACCGTACACTTCTCCAGAGTGGCTGTTGACAATTTACATCCCGCCCATCAGTGTAGCAAGGCTCCCATTTCTCCATGGCCTGTCCTGCATTTTTGGTTTTGAGACTTTTTTCAGCATGGCCCTTTTGACCGATGGGAAGCGAGACATCTTTGTAACGCTGATTTGCCTTTCCAGGTTGCTTGGTTGGCCAAAAAGGGCGTATGCGTTTTTTCCTGAATATATTCAGGAAAAAACGCATACGCCCTTTTTGGCCAAAGGCATCATTGTCAACGTTTTGCCGCTTTTCATGTGCTTTAAAGGCGATTCGAATCTACCTCCTGAAATCTGTTTCCTGCAATTCTGCCTTGATTTCAAATCCTCTTCTTTGCCTTCCCTCAATATATTTGTGGACGAGAGTTATCATTTATACCTCTGCAGGTTTGTGAATTGCAGTGCCCTGAACCTCCATTTTACAACTCGCTTTTTAGGGAGCTGGCCGCAAAAGCGCAGGATGCCTTCAGGCCCTGTTCTGGTTCCGGGGGCAGGCTGAGCCTGTGGTTAATTCTTCTTCCTGATGGGAAAATAGAGTGACCTGTGCCTGTCCCAACACCAAGAGCTAGTCTCTCATTGGTTCCACGTCTTCCAGTTCATCCTCAGGACAAATTGCAACCTGTACGGAACAGGAGGTTAAAGGTGCTGATGCTCCAAGTAGGGAGATTGCTAGTAAAGCGGCTGGAATAGCGAACCCGGCCACAAGGAGATGAGAAATGAGGTGCGTTTTAGAAACTTTTCCACATCACACGGTGTACCATCTTCTGGGTTTCTCATGCATGTTTTCGATGTAGGAAGATGCCCTTGAACCTGGAGATTTGTGACCCATGCGATGGGTACCATGCAGTATTACTGTAAAGGGTCTGCGTTTGCTCACCCAACCTCACCAAACCTCTCAGCCCCAAGAGTGTCCACCCTTATGTCTCATCCAGCTGTGGGTCTAGATATGGTCAATCCAGGTTGCATCACAGCCCCTGAACGAATTGTGTAAGAATTTCGCTCTCTTTCACTGTCTTTGTTTCATGGGTTATTCAAAGTAATTTATTTTTATAATGGGGTTTAGCTGCTTTTCACTTCTGTGTTTATGCCGCTTTACACCCACTTGACACACTAACAGAGAGATATCTATACATAGGTTTTAAGATTATTACCAGTCAGATATATTCTTGTGCGGTGAATAGGGCGTGTTGAGTCCAGTTCTGTGAGCAAGGAGTAGGTCTTGTCTATTACATATTGGGTTTATGGAACGGTATCTGAGCTAATTTGAAACCCTTGTTTTATGTATCACCCCACCTCACCTTTCCCGTTAAGCAGCCATAGTGTGTTTTCTGCATGTGTGACTCTGTTCTGTTTTGTAATTCAGTTCAAGTGTAACGGTTTTTACATTCCCTCTATCAGTGATACCTTATGAGAAGTGTCCTTTTCTGTGTGACTTATTTCACTTAGAATCGTCGTACCTAAATCCACTCATCATGCTGCTACTAGCCTTATGACATTGATTTCATGGCTGAGTGATATTCCATTGTACATAAGGACCACAACTTCTTTATCCATTTTTCTCTTTCCTGGGATATTGAAGGTGGAATGAAGTGGAGGTCCTTGTCAACAGAGCAGCCCTCAACTTTGGGGTGCTTGTGTCTTGCTGATTTTTAATTTTCCCAATTTATACCCCCATGAGTGGAAGTGCCCTATGCTCTCTAAGCTTTGCTTTTTAGACGTTTCAGGACTCACCGTACGCTTCTCCAGAGTGGCTGTTGACAATTTACATCCCGCCCATCAGTTTAGCAAGGCTCCCATTTCTCCATGGCCTGTCCTGCATTTCTGGTTTTGACACTTTTTTCAGCATGGCCCTTTTGACCGATGGGAAGCGAGACATCTTTGTAGCGCTGATTTGCCTTTCCAGGTTGCTTGGTTGGCCAAAAAGGGCGTATGCGTTTTTTCCTGAATATATTCAGGAAAAAACGCATACGCCCTTTTTGGCCAAGGGCATCATTGTCAACGTTTTGCCGCTTTTCATGTGCTTTAAAGGCGATTCGAATCTACCTCCTGAAATCTGTTTCCTGCAATTCTGCCTTGATTTCAAATCCTCTTCGTTGCCTTCCCTCAATATATTTGTGGACGAGAGTTATCATTTATAACTCTGCAGGTTTGTGAATTGCAGTGCCCTGAACCTCCATTTTACAACTCGCTTTTTAGGGAGCTGGCCGCAAAAGCGCAGGATGCCTTCAGGCCCTGTTCTGGTTCCGGGGGCAGGCTGAGCCTGTGGTTAATTCTTCTTCCTGATGGGAAAATAGAGTGACCTGTGCCTGTCCCAACACCAAGAGCTAGTCTCTCATTGGTTCCACGTCTTCCCGTTCATCCTCAGGACAAATTGCAACCTGTACGGAACAGGAGGTTAAAGGTGCTGATGCTCCAAGTAGGGAGATTGCTATTAAAGCGGCTGGAATAGCGAACCCGGGCACAAGGAGATGAGAAATGAGGTGCGTTTTAGAAACCTTTCCACATCACACGGTGTACCATCTTCTGGGTTTCTCATGCATGTTTTCGATGTAGGAAGATGCCCTTGAACCTGGAGATTTGGGACCCATGCGATGAGTACCACACAGTATTACTTTAAAGGGGCTGTGTTTGCTCACCCAACCTCACCAAACCTCTCAGCCGCAACAGTGTCCACCCTTATGTCTCATCCAGCTGTGGGTCTAGATATGGTCAATCCAGGTTGCATCACAGCCCCTGAACGCATTGTGTAAGAATTTCGCTCTCTTTCACTGTCTTTGTTTCATGGGTTTTTCAAAGTAATTTATTTTTATAATGGGGTTTAGCTGCTTTTCACTGCTGTGTTTATGCCGCTTTACACCCACTTGACACACTAACAGAGAGATATCAATACATAGGTTTTAAGATTATTACTAGTCAGATATATTCTTGTGCGGTGAATAGGGCGTGTTGAGTCCAGTTCTCTGAGCAAGGAGTAGGTCTTGTCTATTACATATTGGGTTTATGGAACGGTATCTGAGCTAATTTGAAACCCTTGTTTTATGTATCACCCCACCTCACCTTTCCCGTTAAGCAGCCATAGTGTGTTTTCTGCATGTGTGACTCTGTTCTGTTTTGTAATACAGTTCAAGTGTAACGGTTTTTACATTCCCTCTATAAGTGATACCTTATGAGAAGTGTCCTTTTCTGTGTGACTTATTTCACTTAGAATCGTCGTACCTAAATCCACTCATCATGCTGCTACTAGCCTTATGACATTGATTTCATGGCTGAGTGATATTCCATTGTACATAAGGACCACAACTTCTTTATCCATTTTTCTCTTTCCTGGGATATTGAAGGTGGAATGAAGTGGAGGTCCTTGTCAACAGAGCAGCCCTCAACTTTGGGGTGCTTGTGTCTTGCTGATTTTTAATTTTCCCAATTTATACCCCCATGAGTGGAAGTGCCCTATGCTCTCTAAGCTTTGCTTTTTAGACGTTTCAGGACTCACCGTACACTTCTCCAGAGTGGCTGTTGACAATTTACATCCCGCCCATCAGTGTAGCAAGGCTCCCATTTCTCCATGGCCTGTCCTGCATTTTTGGTTTTGAGACTTTTTTCAGCATGGCCCTTTTGACCGATGGGAAGCGAGACATCTTTGTAACGCTGATTTGCCTTTCCAGGTTGCTTGGTTGGCCAAAAAGGGCGTATGCGTTTTTTCCTGAATATATTCAGGAAAAAACGCATACGCCCTTTTTGGCCAAAGGCATCATTGTCAACGTTTTGCCGCTTTTCATGTGCTTTAAAGGCGATTCGAATCTACCTCCTGAAATCTGTTTCCTGCAATTCTGCCTTGATTTCAAATCCTCTTCTTTGCCTTCCCTCAATATATTTGTGGACGAGAGTTATCATTTATACCTCTGCAGGTTTGTGAATTGCAGTGCCCTGAACCTCCATTTTACAACTCGCTTTTTAGGGAGCTGGCCGCAAAAGCGCAGGATGCCTTCAGGCCCTGTTCTGGTTCCGGGGGCAGGCTGAGCCTGTGGTTAATTCTTCTTCCTGATGGGAAAATAGAGTGACCTGTGCCTGTCCCAACACCAAGAGCTAGTCTCTCATTGGTTCCACGTCTTCCAGTTCATCCTCAGGACAAATTGCAACCTGTACGGAACAGGAGGTTAAAGGTGCTGATGCTCCAAGTAGGGAGATTGCTAGTAAAGCGGCTGGAATAGCGAACCCGGCCACAAGGAGATGAGAAATGAGGTGCGTTTTAGAAACTTTTCCACATCACACGGTGTACCATCTTCTGGGTTTCTCATGCATGTTTTCGATGTAGGAAGATGCCCTTGAACCTGGAGATTTGTGACCCATGCGATGGGTACCATGCAGTATTACTGTAAAGGGTCTGCGTTTGCTCACCCAACCTCACCAAACCTCTCAGCCCCAAGAGTGTCCACCCTTATGTCTCATCCAGCTGTGGGTCTAGATATGGTCAATCCAGGTTGCATCACAGCCCCTGAACGAATTGTGTAAGAATTTCGCTCTCTTTCACTGTCTTTCTTTCATGGGTTATTCAAAGTAATTTATTTTTATAATGGGGTTTAGCTGCTTTTCACTTCTGTGTTTATGCCGCTTTACACCCACTTGACACACTAACAGAGAGATATCTATACATAGGTTTTAAGATTATTACCAGTCAGATATATTCTTGTGCGGTGAATAGGGCGTGTTGAGTCCAGTTCTGTGAGCAAGGAGTAGGTCTTGTCTATTACATATTGGGTTTATGGAACGGTATCTGAGCTAATTTGAAACCCTTGTTTTATGTATCACCCCACCTCACCTTTCCCGTTAAGCAGCCATAGTGTGTTTTCTGCATGTGTGACTCTGTTCTGTTTTGTAATTCAGTTCAAGTGTAACGGTTTTTACATTCCCTCTATCAGTGATACCTTATGAGAAGTGTCCTTTTCTGTGTGACTTATTTCACTTAGAATCGTCGTACCTAAATCCACTCATCATGCTGCTACTAGCCTTATGACATTGATTTCATGGCTGAGTGATATTCCATTGTACATAAGGACCACAACTTCTTTATCCATTTTTCTCTTTCCTGGGATATTGAAGGTGGAATGAAGTGGAGGTCCTTGTCAACAGAGCAGCCCTAAACTTTGGGGTGCTTGTGTCTTGCTGATTTTTAATTTTCCCAATTTATACCCCCATGAGTGGAAGTGCCCTATGCTCTCTAAGCTTTGCTTTTTAGACGTTTCAGGACTCACCGTACGCTTCTCCAGAGTGGCTGTTGACAATTTACATCCCGCCCATCAGTTTAGCAAGGCTCCCATTTCTCCATGGCCTGTCCTGCATTTCTGGTTTTGACACTTTTTTCAGCATGGCCCTTTTGACCGATGGGAAGCGAGACATCTTTGTAGCGCTGATTTGCCTTTCCAGGTTGCTTGGTTGGCCAAAAAGGGCGTATGCGTTTTTTCCTGAATATATTCAGGAAAAAACGCATACGCCCTTTTTGGCCAAGGGCATCATTGTCAACGTTTTGCCGCTTTTCATGTGCTTTAAAGGCGATTCGAATCTACCTCCTGAAATCTGTTTCCTGCAATTCTGCCTTGATTTCAAATCCTCTTCGTTGCCTTCCCTCAATATATTTGTGGACGAGAGTTATCATTTATAACTCTGCAGGTTTGTGAATTGCAGTGCCCTGAACCTCCATTTTACAACTCGCGTTTTTGGGAGATGGCCGCAAAAGCGCAGGATGGCTTCAGGCCCTTTTCTTGTTCCGGGGGGCAGGCTGAGCCTGTGGTTAATTCTTCTTCCTGATGGGAAAATAGAGTGACCTGTGCCTGTCCCAACACCAAGATATAGTCTCTCATTGGTTTCACGTCTTCCCGTTCATCCTCAGGACAAATTGCAACCTGTACGGAACAGGAGGTTAAAGGTGATGATGCTCCAAGGAGGGAGATTGCTAGTAAAGTGGCTGGAATGGCGAACCCGAGCACAAGGAAATGAGAAATGAGGTGCGTTTTAGAAACTTTTCCCCATCACACGGTGTACCATCTTCTGGGTTTCTCATGCATGTTTTCGATGTAGGAAGATGCCCTTGAACCTGGAGATTTGGGACCCATGCGATGGGTACCACGCAGTATTACTTTAAAGGGTCTGCGTTTGCTCACCCAACCTCACCTAACCTCTCAGCCGCAACAGTGTCCACCCTTATGTCTCATCCAGCTGTGGGTCTAGATATGGTCAATCCAGGTTGCATCACAGCCCCTGAACGCATTGTGTAAGAATTTCGCTCTCTTTCACTGTCTTTGTTTCATGGGTTTTTCAAAGTAATTTATTTTTATAATGGGGTTTAGCTGCTTTTCACTGCTGTGTTTATGCCGCTTTACACCCACTTGACACACTAACAGAGAGATATCAATACATAGCTTTTAAGATTATTACTAGTCAGATATATTCTTGTGCGGTGAATAGGGCGTGTTGAGTCCAGTTCTCTGAGCAAGGAGTAGGTCTTGTCTATTACATATTGGGTTTATGGAACGGTATCTGAGCTAATTTGAAACCCTTGTTTTATGTATCACCCCACCTCACCTTTCCCGTTAAGCAGCCATAGTGTGTTTTCTGCATGTGTGACTCTGTTCTGTTTTGTAATTCAGTTCAAGTGTAACGGTTTTTACATTCCCTCTATCAGTGATACCTTATGAGAAGTGTCCTTTTCTGTGTGACTTATTTCACTTAGAATCGTCGTACCTAAATCCACTCATCATGCTGCTACTAGCCTTATGACATTGATTTCATGGCTGAGTGATATTCCATTGTACATAAGGACCACAACTTCTTTATCCATTTTTCTCTTTCCTGGGATATTGAAGGTGGAATGAAGTGGAGGTCCTTGTCAACAGAGCAGCCCTCAACTTTGGGGTGCTTGTGTCTTGCTGATTTTTAATTTTCCCAATTTATACCCCCATGAGTGGAAGTGCCCTATGCTCTCTAAGCTTTGCTTTTTAGACGTTTCAGGACTCACCGTACGCTTCTCCAGAGTGGCTGTTGACAATTTACATCCCGCCCATCAGTTTAGCAAGGCTCCCATTTCTCCATGGCCTGTCCTGCATTTCTGGTTTTGACACTTTTTTCAGCATGGCCCTTTTGACCGATGGGAAGCGAGACATCTTTGTAGCGCTGATTTGCCTTTCCAGGTTGCTTGGTTGGCCAAAAAGGGCGTATGCGTTTTTTCCTGAATATATTCAGGAAAAAACGCATACGCCCTTTTTGGCCAAGGGCATCATTGTCAACGTTTTGCCGCTTTTCATGTGCTTTAAAGGCGATTCGAATCTACCTCCTGAAATCTGTTTCCTGCAATTCTGCCTTGATTTCAAATCCTCTTCGTTGCCTTCCCTCAATATATTTGTGGACGAGAGTTATCATTTATAACTCTGCAGGTTTGTGAATTGCAGTGCCCTGAACCTCCATTTTACAACTCGCTTTTTAGGGAGCTGGCCGCAAAAGCGCAGGATGCCTTCAGGCCCTGTTCTGGTTCCGGGGGCAGGCTGAGCCTGTGGTTAATTCTTCTTCCTGATGGGAAAATAGAGTGACCTGTGCCTGTCCCAACACCAAGAGCTAGTCTCTCATTGGTTCCACGTCTTCCAGTTCATCCTCAGGACAAATTGCAACCTGTACGGAACAGGAGGTTAAAGGTGCTGATGCTCCAAGTAGGGAGATTGCTATTAAAGCGGCTGGAATAGCGAACCCGGGCACAAGGAGATGAGAAATGAGGTGCGTTTTAGAAACCTTTCCACATCACACGGTGTACCATCTTCTGGGTTTCTCATGCATGTTTTCGATGTAGGAAGATGCCCTTGAACCTGGAGATTTGGGACCCATGCGATGAGTACCACACAGTATTACTTTAAAGGGGCTGTGTTTGCTCACCCAACCTCACCAAACCTCTCAGCCGCAACAGTGTCCACCCTTATGTCTCATCCAGCTGTGGGTCTAGATATGGTCAATCCAGGTTGCATCACAGCCCCTGAACGCATTGTGTAAGAATTTCGCTCTCTTTCACTGTCTTTGTTTCATGGGTTTTTCAAAGTAATTTATTTTTATAATGGGGTTTAGCTGCTTTTCACTGCTGTGTTTATGCCGCTTTACACCCACTTGACACACTAACAGAGAGATATCAATACATAGGTTTTAAGATTATTACTAGTCAGATATATTCTTGTGCGGTGAATAGGGCGTGTTGAGTCCAGTTCTCTGAGCAAGGAGTAGGTCTTGTCTATTACATATTGGGTTTATGGAACGGTATCTGAGCTAATTTGAAACCCTTGTTTTATGTATCACCCCACCTCACCTTTCCCGTTAAGCAGCCATAGTGTGTTTTCTGCATGTGTGACTCTGTTCTGTTTTGTAATACAGTTCAAGTGTAACGGTTTTTACATTCCCTCTATAAGTGATACCTTATGAGAAGTGTCCTTTTCTGTGTGACTTATTTCACTTAGAATCGTCGTACCTAAATCCACTCATCATGCTGCTACTAGCCTTATGACATTGATTTCATGGCTGAGTGATATTCCATTGTACATAAGGACCACAACTTCTTTATCCATTTTTCTCTTTCCTGGGATATTGAAGGTGGAATGAAGTGGAGGTCCTTGTCAACAGAGCAGCCCTCAACTTTGGGGTGCTTGTGTCTTGCTGATTTTTAATTTTCCCAATTTATACCCCCATGAGTGGAAGTGCCCTATGCTCTCTAAGCTTTGCTTTTTAGACGTTTCAGGACTCACCGTACACTTCTCCAGAGTGGCTGTTGACAATTTACATCCCGCCCATCAGTGTAGCAAGGCTCCCATTTCTCCATGGCCTGTCCTGCATTTTTGGTTTTGAGACTTTTTTCAGCATGGCCCTTTTGACCGATGGGAAGCGAGACATCTTTGTAACGCTGATTTGCCTTTCCAGGTTGCTTGGTTGGCCAAAAAGGGCGTATGCGTTTTTTCCTGAATATATTCAGGAAAAAACGCATACGCCCTTTTTGGCCAAAGGCATCATTGTCAACGTTTTGCCGCTTTTCATGTGCTTTAAAGGCGATTCGAATCTACCTCCTGAAATCTGTTTCCTGCAATTCTGCCTTGATTTCAAATCCTCTTCTTTGCCTTCCCTCAATATATTTGTGGACGAGAGTTATCATTTATACCTCTGCAGGTTTGTGAATTGCAGTGCCCTGAACCTCCATTTTACAACTCGCTTTTTAGGGAGCTGGCCGCAAAAGCGCAGGATGCCTTCAGGCCCTGTTCTGGTTCCGGGGGCAGGCTGAGCCTGTGGTTAATTCTTCTTCCTGATGGGAAAATAGAGTGACCTGTGCCTGTCCCAACACCAAGAGCTAGTCTCTCATTGGTTCCACGTCTTCCAGTTCATCCTCAGGACAAATTGCAACCTGTACGGAACAGGAGGTTAAAGGTGCTGATGCTCCAAGTAGGGAGATTGCTAGTAAAGCGGCTGGAATAGCGAACCCGGCCACAAGGAGATGAGAAATGAGGTGCGTTTTAGAAACTTTTCCACATCACACGGTGTACCATCTTCTGGGTTTCTCATGCATGTTTTCGATGTAGGAAGATGCCCTTGAACCTGGAGATTTGTGACCCATGCGATGGGTACCATGCAGTATTACTGTAAAGGGTCTGCGTTTGCTCACCCAACCTCACCAAACCTCTCAGCCCCAAGAGTGTCCACCCTTATGTCTCATCCAGCTGTGGGTCTAGATATGGTCAATCCAGGTTGCATCACAGCCCCTGAACGAATTGTGTAAGAATTTCGCTCTCTTTCACTGTCTTTCTTTCATGGGTTATTCAAAGTAATTTATTTTTATAATGGGGTTTAGCTGCTTTTCACTTCTGTGTTTATGCCGCTTTACACCCACTTGACACACTAACAGAGAGATATCTATACATAGGTTTTAAGATTATTACCAGTCAGATATATTCTTGTGCGGTGAATAGGGCGTGTTGAGTCCAGTTCTGTGAGCAAGGAGTAGGTCTTGTCTATTACATATTGGGTTTATGGAACGGTATCTGAGCTAATTTGAAACCCTTGTTTTATGTATCACCCCACCTCACCTTTCCCGTTAAGCAGCCATAGTGTGTTTTCTGCATGTGTGACTCTGTTCTGTTTTGTAATTCAGTTCAAGTGTAACGGTTTTTACATTCCCTCTATCAGTGATACCTTATGAGAAGTGTCCTTTTCTGTGTGACTTATTTCACTTAGAATCGTCGTACCTAAATCCACTCATCATGCTGCTACTAGCCTTATGACATTGATTTCATGGCTGAGTGATATTCCATTGTACATAAGGACCACAACTTCTTTATCCATTTTTCTCTTTCCTGGGATATTGAAGGTGGAATGAAGTGGAGGTCCTTGTCAACAGAGCAGCCCTAAACTTTGGGGTGCTTGTGTCTTGCTGATTTTTAATTTTCCCAATTTATACCCCCATGAGTGGAAGTGCCCTATGCTCTCTAAGCTTTGCTTTTTAGACGTTTCAGGACTCACCGTACGCTTCTCCAGAGTGGCTGTTGACAATATACATCCCGCCCATCAGTTTAGCAAGGCTCCCATTTCTCCATGGCCTGTCCTGCATTTCTGGTTTTGACACTTTTTTCAGCATGGCCCTTTTGACCGATGGGAAGCGAGACATCTTTGTAGCGCTGATTTGCCTTTCCAGGTTGCTTGGTTGGCCAAAAAGGGCGTATGCGTTTTTTCCTGAATATATTCAGGAAAAAACGCATACGCCCTTTTTGGCCAAGGGCATCATTGTCAACGTTTTGCCGCTTTTCATGTGCTTTAAAGGCGATTCGAATCTACCTCCTGAAATCTGTTTCCTGCAATTCTGCCTTGATTTCAAATCCTCTTCGTTGCCTTCCCTCAATATATTTGTGGACGAGAGTTATCATTTATAACTCTGCAGGTTTGTGAATTGCAGTGCCCTGAACCTCCATTTTACAACTCGCGTTTTTGGGAGATGGCCGCAAAAGCGCAGGATGGCTTCAGGCCCTTTTCTTGTTCCGGGGGGCAGGCTGAGCCTGTGGTTAATTCTTCTTCCTGATGGGAAAATAGAGTGACCTGTGCCTGTCCCAACACCAAGATATAGTCTCTCATTGGTTTCACGTCTTCCCGTTCATCCTCAGGACAAATTGCAACCTGTACGGAACAGGAGGTTAAAGGTGATGATGCTCCAAGGAGGGAGATTGCTAGTAAAGTGGCTGGAATGGCGAACCCGAGCACAAGGAAATGAGAAATGAGGTGCGTTTTAGAAACTTTTCCCCATCACACGGTGTACCATCTTCTGGGTTTCTCATGCATGTTTTCGATGTAGGAAGATGCCCTTGAACCTGGAGATTTGGGACCCATGCGATGGGTACCACGCAGTATTACTTTAAAGGGTCTGCGTTTGCTCACCCAACCTCACCTAACCTCTCAGCCGCAACAGTGTCCACCCTTATGTCTCATCCAGCTGTGGGTCTAGATATGGTCAATCCAGGTTGCATCACAGCCCCTGAACGCATTGTGTAAGAATTTCGCTCTCTTTCACTGTCTTTGTTTCATGGGTTTTTCAAAGTAATTTATTTTTATAATGGGGTTTAGCTGCTTTTCACTGCTGTGTTTATGCCGCTTTACACCCACTTGACACACTAACAGAGAGATATCAATACATAGCTTTTAAGATTATTACTAGTCAGATATATTCTTGTGCGGTGAATAGGGCGTGTTGAGTCCAGTTCTCTGAGCAAGGAGTAGGTCTTGTCTATTACATATTGGGTTTATGGAACGGTATCTGAGCTAATTTGAAACCCTTGTTTTATGTATCACCCCACCTCACCTTTCCCGTTAAGCAGCCATAGTGTGTTTTCTGCATGTGTGACTCTGTTCTGTTTTGTAATTCAGTTCAAGTGTAACGGTTTTTACATTCCCTCTATAAGTGATACCTTATGAGAAGTGTCCTTTTCTGTGTGACTTATTTCACTTAGAGTCGTCGTACCTAAATCCACTCATCATGCTGCTACTAGCCTTATGACATTGATTTCACGGCTGAGTGATATTCCATTGTACATAAGGACCACAACTTCTTTATCCATTTTTCTCTTTCCTGGGATATTGAAGGTGGAATGAAGTGGAGGTCCTTGTCAACAGAGCAGCCCTAAACTTTGGGGTGCTTGTGTCTTGCTGATTTTTAATTTTCCCAATTTATACCCCCATGAGTGGAAGTGCCCTATGCTCTCTAAGCTTTGCTTTTTAGACGTTTCAGGACTCACCGTACACTTCTCCAGAGTGGCTGTTGACAATTTACATCCCGCCCATCAGTGTAGCAAGGCTCCCATTTCTCCATGGCCTGTCCTGCATTTTTGGTTTTGAGACTTTTTTCAGCATGGCCCTTTTGACCGATGGGAAGCGAGACATCTTTGTAGCGCTGATTTGCCTTTCCAGGTTGCTTGGTTGGCCAAAAAGGGCGTATGCGTTTTTTCCTGAATATATTCAGGAAAAAACGCATACGCCCTTTTTGGCCAAGGGCATCATTGTCAACGTTTTGCCGCTTTTCATGTGCTTTAAAGGCGATTCGAATCTACCTCCTGAAATCTGTTTCCTGCAATTCTGCCTTGATTTCAAATCCTCTTCTTTGCCTTCCCTCAATATATTTGTGGACGAGAGTTATCATTTATACCTCTGCAGGTTTGTGAATTGCAGTGCCCTGAACCTCCATTTTACAACTCGCTTTTTAGGGAGCTGGCCGCAAAAGCGCAGGATGCCTTCAGGCCCTGTTCTGGTTCCGGGGGCAGGCTGAGCCTGTGGTTAATTCTTCTTCCTGATGGGAAAATAGAGTGACCTGTGCCTGTCCCAACACCAAGAGCTAGTCTCTCATTGGTTCCACGTCTTCCAGTTCATCCTCAGGACAAATTGCAACCTGTACGGAACAGGAGGTTAAAGGTGCTGATGCTCCAAGTAGGGAGATTGCTATTAAAGCGGCTGGAATAGCGAACCCGGGCACAAGGAGATGAGAAATGAGGTGCGTTTTAGAAACCTTTCCACATCACACGGTGTACCATCTTCTGGGTTTCTCATGCATGTTTTCGATGTAGGAAGATGCCCTTGAACCTGGAGATTTGGGACCCATGCGATGAGTACCACACAGTATTACTTTAAAGGGGCTGCGTTTGGTCACCCAACCTCACCAAACCTCTCAGCCGCAACAGTGTCCACCCTTATGTCTCATCCAGCTGTGGGTCTAGATATGGTCAATCCAGGTTGCATCACAGCCCCTGAACGCATTGTGTAAGAATTTCGCTCTCTTTCACTGTCTTTGTTTCATGGGTTTTTCAAAGTAATTTATTTTTATAATGGGGTTTAGCTGCTTTTCACTGCTGTGTTTATGCCGCTTTACACCCACTTGACACACTAACAGAGAGATATCAATACATAGGTTTTAAGATTATTACTAGTCAGATATATTCTTGTGCGGTGAATAGGGCGTGTTGAGTCCAGTTCTCTGAGCAAGGAGTAGGTCTTGTCTATTACATATTGGGTTTATGGAACGGTATCTGAGCTAATTTGAAACCCTTGTTTTATGTATCACCCCACCTCACCTTTCCCGTTAAGCAGCCATAGTGTGTTTTCTACATGTGTGACTCTGTTCTGTTTTGTAATACAGTACAAGTGTAACGGTTTTTACATTCCCTCTATAAGTGATACCTTATGAGAAGTGTCCTTTTCTGTGTGACTTATTTCACTTAGAATCGTCGTACCTAAATCCACTCATCATGCTGCTACTAGCCTTATGACATTGATTTCATGGCTGAGTGATATTCCATTGTACATAAGGACCACAACTTCTTTATCCATTTTTCTCTTTCCTGGGATATTGAAGGTGGAATGAAGTGGAGGTCCTTGTCAACAGAGCAGCCCTAAACTTTGGGGTGCTTGTGTCTTGCTGATTTTTAATTTTCCCAATTTATACCCCCATGAGTGGAAGTGCCCTATGCTCTCTAAGCTTTGCTTTTTAGACGTTTCAGGACTCACCGTACACTTCTCCAGAGTGGCTGTTGACAATTTACATCCCGCCCATCAGTGTAGCAAGGCTCCCATTTCTCCATGGCCTGTCCTGCATTTTTGGTTTTGAGACTTTTTTCAGCATGGCCCTTTTGACCGATGGGAAGCGAGACATCTTTGTAACGCTGATTTGCCTTTCCAGGTTGCTTGGTTGGCCAAAAAGGGCGTATGCGTTTTTTCCTGAATATATTCAGGAAAAAACGCATACGCCCTTTTTGGCCAAAGGCATCATTGTCAACGTTTTGCCGCTTTTCATGTGCTTTAAAGGCGATTCGAATCTACCTCCTGAAATCTGTTTCCTGCAATTCTGCCTTGATTTCAAATCCTCTTCTTTGCCTTCCCTCAATATATTTGTGGACGAGAGTTATCATTTATACCTCTGCAGGTTTGTGAATTGCAGTGCCCTGAACCTCCATTTTACAACTCGCTTTTTAGGGAGCTGGCCGCAAAAGCGCAGGATGCCTTCAGGCCCTGTTCTGGTTCCGGGGGCAGGCTGAGCCTGTGGTTAATTCTTCTTCCTGATGGGAAAATAGAGTGACCTGTGCCTGTCCCAACACCAAGAGCTAGTCTCTCATTGGTTCCACGTCCTCCAGTTCATCCTCAGGACAAATTGCAACCTGTACGGAACAGGAGGTTAAAGGTGCTGATGCTCCAAGTAGGGAGATTGCTAGTAAAGCGGCTGGAATAGCGAACCCGGCCACAAGGAGATGAGAAATGAGGTGCGTTTTAGAAACTTTTCCACATCACACGGTGTACCATCTTCTGGGTTTCTCATGCATGTTTTCGATGTAGGAAGATGCCCTTGAACCTGGAGATTTGTGACCCATGCGATGGGTACCATGCAGTATTACTGTAAAGGGTCTGCGTTTGCTCACCCAACCTCACCAAACCTCTCAGCCCCAAGAGTGTCCACCCTTATGTCTCATCCAGCTGTGGGTCTAGATATGGTCAATCCAGGTTGCATCACAGCCCCTGAACGAATTGTGTAAGAATTTCGCTCTCTTTCACTGTCTTTGTTTCATGGGTTATTCAAAGTAATTTATTTTTATAATGGGGTTTAGCTGCTTTTCACTTCTGTGTTTATGCCGCTTTACACCCACTTGACACACTAACAGAGAGATATCTATACATAGGTTTTAAGATTATTACCAGTCAGATATATTCTTGTGCGGTGAATAGGGCGTGTTGAGTCCAGTTCTGTGAGCAAGGAGTAGGTCTTGTCTATTACATATTGGGTTTATGGAACGGTATCTGAGCTAATTTGAAACCCTTGTTTTATGTATCACCCCACCTCACCTTTCCCGTTAAGCAGCCATAGTGTGTTTTCTGCATGTGTGACTCTGTTCTGTTTTGTAATTCAGTTCAAGTGTAACGGTTTTTACATTCCCTCTATCAGTGATACCTTATGAGAAGTGTCCTTTTCTGTGTGACTTATTTCACTTAGAATCGTCGTACCTAAATCCACTCATCATGCTGCTACTAGCCTTATGACATTGATTTCATGGCTGAGTGATATTCCATTGTACATAAGGACCACAACTTCTTTATCCATTTTTCTCTTTCCTGGGATATTGAAGGTGGAATGAAGTGGAGGTCCTTGTCAACAGAGCAGCCCTAAACTTTGGGGTGCTTGTGTCTTGCTGATTTTTAATTTTCCCAATTTATACCCCCATGAGTGGAAGTGCCCTATGCTCTCTAAGCTTTGCTTTTTAGACGTTTCAGGACTCACCGTACGCTTCTCCAGAGTGGCTGTTGACAATTTACATCCCGCCCATCAGTTTAGCAAGGCTCCCATTTCTCCATGGCCTGTCCTGCATTTCTGGTTTTGACACTTTTTTCAGCATGGCCCTTTTGACCGATGGGAAGCGAGACATCTTTGTAGCGCTGATTTGCCTTTCCAGGTTGCTTGGTTGGCCAAAAAGGGCGTATGCGTTTTTTCCTGAATATATTCAGGAAAAAACGCATACGCCCTTTTTGGCCAAGGGCATCATTGTCAACGTTTTGCCGCTTTTCATGTGCTTTAAAGGCGATTCGAATCTACCTCCTGAAATCTGTTTCCTGCAATTCTGCCTTGATTTCAAATCCTCTTCGTTGCCTTCCCTCAATATATTTGTGGACGAGAGTTATCATTTATAACTCTGCAGGTTTGTGAATTGCAGTGCCCTGAACCTCCATTTTACAACTCGCGTTTTTGGGAGATGGCCGCAAAAGCGCAGGATGGCTTCAGGCCCTTTTCTTGTTCCGGGGGGCAGGCTGAGCCTGTGGTTAATTCTTCTTCCTGATGGGAAAATAGAGTGACCTGTGCCTGTCCCAACACCAAGATATAGTCTCTCATTGGTTTCACGTCTTCCCGTTCATCCTCAGGACAAATTGCAACCTGTACGGAACAGGAGGTTAAAGGTGATGATGCTCCAAGGAGGGAGATTGCTAGTAAAGTGGCTGGAATGGCGAACCCGAGCACAAGGAAATGAGAAATGAGGTGCGTTTTAGAAACTTTTCCCCATCACACGGTGTACCATCTTCTGGGTTTCTCATGCATGTTTTCGATGTAGGAAGATGCCCTTGAACCTGGAGATTTGGGACCCATGCGATGGGTACCACGCAGTATTACTTTAAAGGGTCTGCGTTTGCTCACCCAACCTCACCTAACCTCTCAGCCGCAACAGTGTCCACCCTTATGTCTCATCCAGCTGTGGGTCTAGATATGGTCAATCCAGGTTGCATCACAGCCCCTGAACGCATTGTGTAAGAATTTCGCTCTCTTTCACTGTCTTTGTTTCATGGGTTTTTCAAAGTAATTTATTTTTATAATGGGGTTTAGCTGCTTTTCACTGCTGTGTTTATGCCGCTTTACACCCACTTGACACACTAACAGAGAGATATCAATACATAGCTTTTAAGATTATTACTAGTCAGATATATTCTTGTGCGGTGAATAGGGCGTGTTGAGTCCAGTTCTCTGAGCAAGGAGTAGGTCTTGTCTATTACATATTGGGTTTATGGAACGGTATCTGAGCTAATTTGAAACCCTTGTTTTATGTATCACCCCACCTCACCTTTCCCGTTAAGCAGCCATAGTGTGTTTTCTGCATGTGTGACTCTGTTCTGTTTTGTAATTCAGTTCAAGTGTAACGGTTTTTACATTCCCTCTATAAGTGATACCTTATGAGAAGTGTCCTTTTCTGTGTGACTTATTTCACTTAGAGTCGTCATACCTAAATCCACTCATCATGCTGCTACTAGCCTTATGACATTGATTTCACGGCTGAGTGATATTCCATTGTACATAAGGACCACAACTTCTTTATCCATTTTTCTCTTTCCTGGGATATTGAAGGTGGAATGAAGTGGAGGTCCTTGTCAACAGAGCAACCCTAAACTTTGGGGTGCTTGTGTCTTGCTGATTTTTAATTTTCCCAATTTATACCCCCATGAGTGGAAGTGCCCTATGCTCTCTAAGCTTTGCTTTTTAGACGTTTCAGGACTCACCGTACACTTCTCCAGAGTGGCTGTTGACAATTTACATCCCGCCCATCAGTGTAGCAAGGCTCCCATTTCTCCATGGCCTGTCCTGCATTTTTGGTTTTGAGACTTTTTTCAGCATGGCCCTTTTGACCGATGGGAAGCGAGACATCTTTGTAGCGCTGATTTGCCTTTCCAGGTTGCTTGGTTGGCCAAAAAGGGCGTATGCGTTTTTTCCTGAATATATTCAGGAAAAAACGCATACGCCCTTTTTGGCCAAGGGCATCATTGTCAACGTTTTGCCGCTTTTCATGTGCTTTAAAGGCGATTCGAATCTACCTCCTGAAATCTGTTTCCTGCAATTCTGCCTTGATTTCAAATCCTCTTCTTTGCCTTCCCTCAATATATTTGTGGACGAGAGTTATCATTTATACCTCTGCAGGTTTGTGAATTGCAGTGCCCTGAACCTCCATTTTACAACTCGCTTTTTAGGGAGCTGGCCGCAAAAGCGCAGGATGCCTTCAGGCCCTGTTCTGGTTCCGGGGGCAGGCTGAGCCTGTGGTTAATTCTTCTTCCTGATGGGAAAATAGAGAGACCTGTGCCTGTCCCAACACCAAGAGCTAGTCTCTCATTGGTTCCACGTCTTCCAGTTCATCCTCAGGACAAATTGCAACCTGTACGGAACAGGAGGTTAAAGGTGCTGATGCTCCAAGTAGGGAGATTGCTAGTAAAGCGGCTGGAATAGCGAACCCGGCCACAAGGAGATGAGAAATGAGGTGCGTTTTAGAAACTTTTCCACATCACACGGTGTACCATCTTCTGGGTTTCTCATGCATGTTTTCGATGTAGGAAGATGCCCTTGAACCTGGAGATTTGTGACCCATGCGATGGGTACCATGCAGTATTACTGTAAAGGGTCTGCGTTTGCTCACCCAACCTCACCAAACCTCTCAGCCCCAAGAGTGTCCACCCTTATGTCTCATCCAGCTGTGGGTCTAGATATGGTCAATCCAGGTTGCATCACAGCCCCTGAACGAATTGTGTAAGAATTTCGCTCTCTTTCACTGTCTTTGTTTCATGGGTTATTCAAAGTAATTTATTTTTATAATGGGGTTTAGCTGCTTTTCACTTCTGTGTTTATGCCGCTTTACACCCACTTGACACACTAACAGAGAGATATCTATACATAGGTTTTAAGATTATTACCAGTTAGATATATTCTTGTGCGGTGAATAGGGCGTGTTGAGTCCAGTTCTCTGAGCAAGGAGTAGGTCTTGTCTATTACATATTGGGTTTATGGAACGGTATCTGAGCTAATTTGAAACCCTTGTTTTATGTATCACCCCACCTCACCTTTCCCGTTAAGCAGCCATAGTGTGTTTTCTGCATGTGTGACTCTGTTCTGTTTTGTAATTCAGTTCAAGTGTAACGGTTTTTACATTCCCTCTATCAGTGATACCTTATGAGAAGTGTCCTTTTCTGTGTGACTTATTTCACTTAGAATCGTCGTACCTAAATCCACTCATCATGCTGCTACTAGCCTTATGACATTGATTTCATGGCTGAGTGATATTCCATTGTACATAAGGACCACAACTTCTTTATCCATTTTTCTCTTTCCTGGGATATTGAAGGTGGAATGAAGTGGAGGTCCTTGTCAACAGAGCAGCCCTAAACTTTGGGGTGCTTGTGTCTTGCTGATTTTTAATTTTCCCAATTTATACCCCCATGAGTGGAAGTGCCCTATGCTCTCTAAGCTTTGCTTTTTAGACGTTTCAGGACTCACCGTACGCTTCTCCAGAGTGGCTGTTGACAATTTACATCCCGCCCATCAGTTTAGCAAGGCTCCCATTTCTCCATGGCCTGTCCTGCATTTCTGGTTTTGACACTTTTTTCAGCATGGCCCTTTTGACCGATGGGAAGCGAGACATCTTTGTAGCGCTGATTTGCCTTTCCAGGTTGCTTGGTTGGCCAAAAAGGGCGTATGCGTTTTTTCCTGAATATATTCAGGAAAAAACGCATACGCCCTTTTTGGCCAAGGGCATCATTGTCAACGTTTTGCCGCTTTTCATGTGCTTTAAAGGCGATTCGAATCTACCTCCTGAAATCTGTTTCCTGCAATTCTGCCTTGATTTCAAATCCTCTTCGTTGCCTTCCCTCAATATATTTGTGGACGAGAGTTATCATTTATAACTCTGCAGGTTTGTGAATTGCAGTGCCCTGAACCTCCATTTTACAACTCGCGTTTTTGGGAGATGGCCGCAAAAGCGCAGGATGGCTTCAGGCCCTGTTCTTGTTCCGGGGGGCAGGCTGAGCCTGTGGTTAATTCTTCTTCCTGATGGGAAAATAGAGTGACCTGTGCCTGTCCCAACACCAAGATATAGTCTCTCATTGGTTTCACGTCTTCCCGTTCATCCTCAGGACAAATTGCAACCTGTACGGAACAGGAGGTTAAAGGTGATGATGCTCCAAGGAGGGAGATTGCTAGTAAAGTGGCTGGAATGGCGAACCCGAGCACAAGGAGATGAGAAATGAGGTGCGTTTTAGAAACCTTTCCCCATCACACGGTGTACCATCTTCTGGGTTTCTCATGCATGTTTTCGATGTAGGAAGATGCCCTTGAACCTGGAGATTTGGGACCCATGCGATGGGTACCACGCAGTATTAGTTGAAAGGGTCTGCGTTTGCTCACCCAACCTCACCAAACCTCTCAGCCCCAAGAGTGTCCACCCTTATGTCTCATCCAGCTGTGGGTCTAGATATGGTCAATCCAGGTTGCATCACAGCCCGTGAACGCATTGTGTAAGAATTTCTATCTCTTTCACTGTCTTTGTTTCATGGGTTTTTCAAAGTAATTTATTTTTATAATGGGGTTTAGCTGCTTTTCACTGCTGTGTTTATGCCGCTTTACACCCACTTGACACAGTAACAGAGAGATATCAATACATAGGTTTTAAGATTATTACTAGTCAGATATATTCTTGTGCGGTGAATACGGCGTGTTGAGTCCAGTTCTCTGAGCAAGGAGTAGGTCTTGTCTATTACATATTGGGTTTATGGAACGGTATCTGAGCTAATTTGAAACCCTTGTTTTATGTATCACCCCACCTCACCTTTCCCGTTAAGCAGCCATAGTGTGTTTTCTGCATGTGTGACTCTGTTCTGTTTTGTAATTCAGTTCAAGTGTAACGGTTTTTACATTCCCTTTATAAGTGATACCTTATGAGAAGTGTCCTTTTCTGTGTGACTTATTTCACTTAGAATCGTCGTACCTAAATCCACTCATCATGCTGCTACTAGCCTTATGACATTGATTTCATGGCTGAGTGATATTCCATTGTACATAAGGACCACAACTTCTTTATCCATTTTTCTCTTTCCTGGGATATTGAAGGTGGAATGAAGTGGAGGTCCTTGTCAACAGAGCAGCCCTAAACTTTGGGGTGCTTGTGTCTTGCTGATTTTTCATTTTCCCAATTTATACCCCCATGAGTGGAAGTGCCCTATGCTCTCTAAGCTCTGTTTTTTAGATGTTTCAGGACACACCGTACGCTTCTCCAGAGTGGCTGTTGGCAATTTACATCCCGCCCATCAGTGTAGCAAGGCTCCCATTTCTCCATGGCATGTCCTGCATTTCTGGTTTTGACAGTTTTTTCAGCATGGCCCTTTTGACCGATGGGAAGCGAGACTTCTTTGTAGCACTGATTTGCCTTTCCAGGTTGCTTGCTTGGCCAAAAAGGGCGTATGCGTTTTTTCCTGAATATATTCAGGAAAAAACGCATACGCCCTTTTTGGCCAAGGGCATCATTGTCAACGTTTTGCCGCTTTTCATGTGCTTTAAAGGCGATTCGAATCTACCTCCTGAAATCTGTTTCCTGCAATTCTGCCTTGATTTCAAATCCTCTTCTTTGCCTTCCCTCAATATATTTGTGGACGAGAGTTATCATTTATAACTCTGCAGGTTTGTGAATTGCAGTGCCCTGAACCTCCATTTTACAACTCGCTTTTTAGGGAGCTGGCCGCAAAAGCGCAGGATGCCTTCAGGCCCTGTTCTGGTTCCGGGGGCAGGCTGAGCCTGTGGTTAATTCTTCTTCCTGATGGGAAAATAGAGTGACCTGTGCCTGTCCCAACACCAAGAGCTAGTCTCTCATTGGTTCCACGTCTTCCAGTTCATCCTCAGGACAAATTGCAACCTGTACGGAACAGGAGGTTAAAGGTGCTGATGCTCCAAGTAGGGAGATTGCTAGTAAAGCGGCTGGAATAGCGAACCCGGCCACAAGGAGATGAGAAATGAGGTGCGTTTTAGAAACCTTTCCACATCACACGGTGTACCATCTTCTGGGTTTCTCATGCATGTTTTCGATGTAGGAAGATGCCCTTGAACCTGGAGATTTGGGACCCATGCGATGGGTACCACGCAGTATTACTTTAGAGGGGCTGCGTTTGCTCACCCAACCTCACCAAACCTCTCAGCCGCAACAGTGTCCACCCTTAGGTCTCATCCAGCTGTGGGTCTAGATATGGTCAATCCAGGTTGCATCACAGCCCCTGAACGCATTGTGTAAGAATTTCTCTCTCTTTCACTGTCTTTGTTTCATGGGTTTTTCAAAGTAATTTATTTTTATAATGGGGTTTAGCTGCTTTTCACTGCTGTGTTTATGCCGCTTTACACCCACTTGACACACTAACAGAGAGATATCAATACATAGGTTTTAAGATTATTACTAGTCAGATATATTCTTGTGCGGTGAATAGGGCGTGTTGAGTCCAGTTCTCTGAGCAAGGAGTAGGTCTTGTCTATTACATATTGGGTTTATGGAACGGTATCTGAGCTAATTTGAAACCCTTGTTTTATGTATCACCCCACCTCACCTTTCCCGTTAAGCAGCCATAGTGTGTTTTCTGCATGTGTGACTCTGTTCTGTTTTGTAATTCAGTTCAAGTGTAACGGTTTTTACATTCCCTTTATAAGTGATACCTTATGAGAAGTGTCCTTTTCTGTGTGACTTATTTCACTTAGAATCGTCGTACCTAAATCCACTCATCATGCTGCTACTAGCCTTATGACATTGATTTCATGGCTGAGTGATATTCCATTGTACATAAGGACCACAACTTCTTTATCCATTTTTCTCTTTCCTGGGATATTGAAGGTGGAATGAAGTGGAGGTCCTTGTCAACAGAGCAGCCCTAAACTTTGGGGTGCTTGTGTCTTGCTGATTTTTAATTTTCCCAATTTATACCCCCATGAGTGGAAGTGCCCTATGCTCTCTAAGCTTTGCTTTTTAGACGTTTCAGGACTCACCGTAGGCTTCTCCAGAGTGGCTGTTGACAATTTACATCCCGCCCATCAGTTTAGCAAGGCTCCCATTTCTCCATGGCCTGTCCTGCATTTCTGGTTTTGACACTTTTTTCAGCATGGCCCTTTTGACCGATGGGAAGCGAGACATCTTTGTAGCGCTGATTTGCCTTTCCAGGTTGCTTGGTTGGCCAAAAAGGGCGTATGCGTTTTTTCCTGAATATATTCAGGAAAAAACGCATACGCCCTTTTTGGCCAAGGGCATCATTGTCAACGTTTTGCCGCTTTTCATGTGCTTTAAAGGCGATTCGAATCTACCTCCTGAAATCTGTTTCCTGCAATTCTGCCTTGATTTCAAATCCTCTTCGTTGCCTTCCCTCAATATATTTGTGGACGAGAGTTATCATTTATAACTCTGCAGGTTTGTGAATTGCAGTGCCCTGAACCTCCATTTTACAACTCGCGTTTTTGGGAGATGGCCGCAAAAGCGCAGGATGGCTTCAGGCCCTTTTCTTGTTCCGGGGGGCAGGCTGAGCCTGTGGTTAATTCTTCTTCCTGATGGGAAAATAGAGTGACCTGTGCCTGTCCCAACACCAAGATATAGTCTCTCATTGGTTTCACGTCTTCCCGTTCATCCTCAGGACAAATTGCAACCTGTACGGAACAGGAGGTTAAAGGTGATGATGCTCCAAGGAGGGAGATTGCTAGTAAAGTGGCTGGAATGGCGAACCCGAGCACAAGGAGATGAGAAATGAGGTGCGTTTTAGAAACTTTTCACCATCACACGGTGTACCATCTTCTGGGTTTCTCATGCATGTTTTCGATGTAGGAAGATGCCCTTGAACCTGGAGATTTGGGACCCATGCGATGGGTACCACGCAGTATTACTTTAAAGGGTCTGCGTTTGCTCACCCAACCTCACCAAACCTCTCAGCCGCAACAGTGTCCACCCTTATGTCTCATCCAGCTGTGGGTCTAGATATGGTCAATCCAGGTTGCATCACAGCCCCTGAACGCATTGTGTAAGAATTTCGCTCTCTTTCACTGTCTTTGTTTCATGGGTTTTTCAAAGTAATTTATTTTTATAATGGGGTTTAGCTGCTTTTCACTGCTGTGTTTATGCCGCTTTACACCCACTTGACACACTAACAGAGAGATATCAATACATAGGTTTTAAGATTATTACTAGTCAGATATATTCTTGTGCGGTGAATAGGGCGTGTTGAGTCCAGTTCTCTGAGCAAGGAGTAGGTCTTGTCTATTACATATTGGGTTTATGGAACGGTATCTGAGCTAATTTGAAACCCTTGTTTTATGTATCACCCCACCTCACCTTTCCCGTTAAGCAGCCATAGTGTGTTTTCTGCATGTGTGACTCTGTTCTGTTTTGTAATTCAGTTCAAGTGTAACGGTTTTTACATTCCCTCTATAAGTGATACCTTATGAGAAGTGTCCTTTTCTGTGTGACTTATTTCACTTAGAGTCGTCGTACCTAAATCCACTCATCATGCTGCTACTAGCCTTATGACATTGATTTCACGGCTGAGTGATATTCCATTGTACATAAGGACTACAACTTCTTTATCCATTTTTCTCTTTCCTGGGATATTGAAGGTGGAATGAAGTGGAGGTCCTTGTCAACAGAGCAGCCCTAAACTTTGGGGTGCTTGTGTCTTGCTGATTTTTAATTTTCCCAATTTATACCCCCATGAGTGGAAGTGCCGTATGCTCTCTAAGCTTTGCTTTTTAGACGTTTCAGGACTCACCGTACACTTCTCCAGAGTGGCTGTTGACAATTTACATCCCGCCCATCAGTGTAGCAAGGCTCCCATTTCTCCATGGCCTGTCCTGCATTTCTGGTTTTGACACTTTTTTCAGCATGGCCCTTTTGACCGATGGGAAGCGAGACATCTTTGTAGCGCTGATTTGCCTTTCCAGGTTGCTTGGTTGGCCAAAAAGGGCGTATGCGTTTTTTCCTGAATATATTCAGGAAAAAACGCATACGCCCTTTTTGGCCAAGGGCATCATTGTCAACGTTTTGCCGCTTTTCATGTGCTTTAAAGGCGATTCGAATCTACCTCCTGAAATCTGTTTCCTGCAATTCTGCCTTGATTTCAAATCCTCTTCGTTGCCTTCCCTCAATATATTTGTGGACTAGAGTTATCATTTATAACTCTGCAGGTTTGTGAATTGCAGTGCCCTGAACCTCCATTTTACAACTCGCGTTTTTGGGAGATGGCCGCAAAAGCGCAGGATGGCTTCAGGCCCTGTTCTTGTTCCGGGGGGCAGGCTGAGCCTGTGGTTAATTCTTCTTCCTGATGGGAAAATAGAGTGACCTGTGCCTGTCCCAACACCAAGATATAGTCTCTCATTGGTTTCACGTCTTCCCGTTCATCCTCAGGACAAATTGCAACCTGTACGGAACAGGAGGTTAAAGGTGATGATGCTCCAAGGAGGGAGATTGCTAGTAAAGTGGCTGGAATGGCGAACCCGAGCACAAGGAGATGAGAAATGAGGTGCGTTTTAGAAACCTTTCCCCATCACACGGTGTACCATCTTCTGGGTTTCTCATGCATGTTTTCGATGTAGGAAGATGCCCTTGAACCTGGAGATTTGGGACCCATGCGATGGGTACCACGCAGTATTAGTTGAAAGGGTCTGCGTTTGCTCACCCAACCTCACCAAACCTCTCAGCCCCAAAAGTGTCCACCCTTATGTCTCATCCAGCTGTGGGTCTAGATATGGTCAATCCAGGTTGCATCACAGCCCGTGAACGCATTGTGTAAGAATTTCTATCTCTTTCACTGTCTTTGTTTCATGGGTTTTTCAAAGTAATTTATTTTTATAATGGGGTTTAGCTGCTTTTCACTGCTGTGTTTATGCCGCTTTACACCCACTTGACACACTAACAGAGAGATATCAATACATAGGTTTTAAGATTATTACTAGTCAGATATATTCTTGTGCGGTGAATAGGGCGTGTTGAGTCCAGTTCTCTGAGCAAGGAGTAGGTCTTGTCTATTACATATTGGGTTTATGGAACGGTATCTGAGCTAATTTGAAACCCTTGTTTTATGTATCACCCCACCTCACCTTTCCCGTTAAGCAGCCATAGTGTGTTTTCTGCATGTGTGACTCTGTTCTGTTTTGTAATTCAGTTCAAGTGTAACGGTTTTTACATTCCCTTTATAAGTGATACCTTATGAGAAGTGTCCTTTTCTGTGTGACTTATTTCACTTAGAATCGTCGTACCTAAATCCACTCATCATGCTGCTACTAGCCTTATGACATTGATTTCATGGCTGAGTGATATTCCATTGTACATAAGGACCACAACTTCTTTATCCATTTTTCTCTTTCCTGGGATATTGAAGGTGGAATGAAGTGGAGGTCCTTGTCAACAGAGCAGCCCTAAACTTTGGGGTGCTTGTGTCTTGCTGATTTTTCATTTTCCCAATTTATACCCCCATGAGTGGAAGTGCCCTATGCTCTCTAAGCTGTGTTTTTTAGATGTTTCAGGACACACCGTACGCTTCTCCAGAGTGGCTGTTGGCAATTTACATCCCGCCCATCAGTGTAGCAAGGCTCCCATTTCTCCATGGCATGTCCTGCATTTCTGGTTTTGACAGTTTTTTCAGCATGGCCCTTTTGACCAATGGGAAGCGAGACTTCTTTGTAGCACTGATTTGCCTTTCCAGGTTGCTTGCTTGGCCAAAAAGGGCGTATGCGTTTTTTCCTGAATATATTCAGGAAAAAACGCATACGCCCTTTTTGGCCAAGGGCATCATTGTCAACGTTTTGCCGCTTTTCATGTGCTTTAAAGGCGATTCGAATCTACCTCCTGAAATCTGTTTCCTGCAATTCTGCCTTGATTTCAAATCCTCTTCTTTGCCTTCCCTCAATATATTTGTGGACGAGAGTTATCATTTATAAGTCTGCAGTTTTCTGAATTGCAGTGCCCTGAACCTCCATTTTACGACTCGCTTTTTAGGGAGCTGGCCGCAATAGCGCAGGATGGCTTCAGGCCCTGTTCTGGTTCCGGGTGGCAGGCTGAGCCTGTGGTTAATTCTTCTTCCTGATGGGAAAATAGAGTGACCTGTGCCTGTCCCAACACCAAGAGCTAGTCTCTCATTGGTTCCACGTCTTCCCGTTCATCCTCAGGACAAATTGCAACCTGTACGAAACAGGAGGTTAAAGGTGATGATGCTCCAAGGAGGGAGATTGCTAGTAAAGTGGCTGGAATGGCGAACCCGAGCACAAGGAGATGAGAAATGAGGTGCGTTTTAGAAACCTTTCCCCATCACACGGTGTACCATCTTCTGGGTATCTCATGCATGTTTTCGATGTAGGAAGGTGCCCTTGAACCTGGAGATTTGGGGCCCATGCGATGGGTACCACGCAGTATTACTTTAAAGGGTCTGCGTTTGCTCACCCAACCTCACCAAACCTCTCAGCCGCAACAGTGTCCACCCTTATGTCTCATCCAGCTGTGGGTCTAGATATGGTCAATCCAGGTTACATCACAGCCCCTGAACGCATTGTGTAAGAATTTCGCTCTCTTTCACTGTCTTTGTTTCATGGGTTTTTCAAAGTAATTTATTTTTATAATGGGGTTTAGCTGCTTTTCACTGCTGTGTTTATGCCGCTTTACACCCACTTGACACACTAACAGAGAGATATCAATACATAGGTTTTAAGATTATTACTAGTCAGATATATTCTTGTGCGGTGAATAGGGCGTGTTGAGTCCAGTTCTCTGAGCAAGGAGTAGGTCTTGTCTATTACATATTGGGTTTATGGAATGGTATCTGAGCTAATTTGAAAACCTTGTTTTATGTATCACCCCACCTCACCTTTCCCGTTAAGCAGCCATAGTGTGTTTTCTGCATGTGTGACTCTGTTCTGTTTTGTAATTCAGTTCAAGTGTAACGGTTTTTACATTCCCTCTATAAGTGATACCTTATGAGAAGTGTCCTTTTCTGTGTGACTTATTTCACTTAGAATCGTCGTACCTAAATCCACTCATCATGCTGCTACTAGCCTTATGACATTGATTTCATGGCTGAGTGATATTCCATTGTACATAAGGACCACAACTTCTTTATCCATTTTTCTCTTTCCTGGGATATTGAAGGTGGAATGAAGTGGAGGTCCTTGTCAACAAAGCAGCCCTAAACTTTGGGGTGCTTGTGTCTTGCTGATTTTTCATTTTCCCAATTTATACCCCCATGAGTGGAAGTGCCCTATGCTCTCTAAGCTTTGCTTTTCAGACGTTTCAGGACTCACCGTACAGTTCTCCAGAGTGGCTGTTGACAATTTACATCCCGCCCATCAGTGTAGCAAGGCTCCCATTTCTCCATGGCCTGTCCTGCATTTCTGGTTTTGACACTTTTTTCAGCATGGCCCTTTTGACCGATGGGAAGCGAGACATCTTTGTAGCACTGATTTGCCTTTCCAGGTTGCTTGGTTGGCCAAAAAGGGCGTATGCGTTTTTTCCTGAATATATTCAGGAAAAAACGCATACGCCCTTTTTGGCCAAGGGCATCATTGTCAACGTTTTGCCGCTTTTCATGTGCTTTAAAGGCGATTCGAATCTACCTCCTGAAATCTGTTTCCTGCAATTCTGCCTTGATTTCAAATCCTCTTCTTTGCCTTCCCTCAATATATTTGTGGATGAGAGTTATCATTTATAAGTCTGCATGTTTGTGAATTGCAGTGCCCTGAACCTCCATTTTACAACTCGATTTTTAGGGAGCTGGCCGCAAAAGCGCAGGATGGCTTCAGGCCCTGTTCTGGTTCCGGGTGGCAGGATGAGCCTGTGGTTAATTCTTCTTCCTGATGGGAAAATAGAGTGACCTGTGCCTGTCCCAACACCAAGAGCTAGTCTCTCATTGGTTCCACGTCTTCCCGTTCATCCTCAGGACAAATTGCAACCTGTACGGGACAGGAGGTTAAAGGTGCTGATGCTCCAAGTAGGGAGATTGCTAGTAAAGTGGCTGGAATGGCGAACCCGGGCACAAGCAGATGAGAAATGAGGTGCGTTTTAGAAACCTTTCCCCATCACACGGTGTACCATCTTCTGGGTATCTCATGCATGTTTTCGATGTAGGAAGATGCCCTTGAACCTGGAGATTTGGGACCCATGCGATGGGTACCACGCAGTATTACTTTAAAGGGTCTGCGTTTGCTCACCCAACCTCACCAAACCTCTCAGCCGCAACAGTGTCCACCCTTATGTCTCATCCAGCTGTGGGTCTAGATATGGTCAATCCAGGTTGCATCACAGCCCCTGAACGCATTGTGTAAGAATTTCTCTCTCTTTCACTGTCTTTGTTTCATGGGTTTTTCAAAGTAATTTATTTTTATAATGGGGTTTAGCTGCTTTTCACTGCTGTGTTTATGCTGCTTTACACCCACTTGACACACTAACAGAGAGATATCAATACATAGGTTTTAAGATTATTACTAGTCAGATATATTCTTGTGCGGTGAATAGGGCGTGTTGAGTCCAGTTCTCTGAGCAAGGAGTAGGTCTTGTCTATTACATATTGGGTTTATGGAACGGTATCTGAGCTAATTTGAAACCCTTGTTTTATGTATCACCCCACCTCACCTTTCCCGTTAAGCAGCCATAGTGTGTTTTCTGCATGTGTGACTCTGTTCTGTTTTGTAATTCTGTTCAAGTGTAACGGTTTTTACATTCCCTCTATCAGTGATACCTTATGAGAAGTGTCCTTTTCTGTGTGACTTATTTCACTTAGAATCGTCGTACCTAAATCCACTCATCATGCTGCTACTAGCCTTATGACATTGATTTCATGGCTGAGTGATATTCCATTGTACATATGGACCACAACTTCTTTATCCATTTTTCTCTTTCCTGGTATATTGAAGGTGGAATGAAGTGGAGGTCCTTGTCAACAGAGCAGCCCTAAACTTTGGGGTGCTTGTGTCTTGCTGATTTTTAATTTTCCCAATTTATAACCCCATGAGTGGAAGTGCCCTATGCTCTCTAAGCTTTGTTTTTTAGATGTTTCAGGACTCACCGTACGCTTCTCCAGAGTGGCTGTTGGCAATTTACATCCCGCCCATCAGCGTAGCAAGGCTCCCATTTCTCCATGGCCTGTCCTGCATTTCTGATTTTGACACTTTTTTCAGCATGGCCCTTTTGACCGATGGGAAGCGAGACATCTTTGTAGCGCTGATTTGCCTTTCCAGGTTGCTTGGTTGGCCAAAAAGGGCGTATGCGTTTTTTCCTGAATATATTCAGGAAAAAACGCATACGCCCTTTTTGGCCAAGGGCATCATTGTCAACGTTTTGCCGCTTTTCATGTGCTTTAAAGGCGATTCGAATCTACCTCCTGAAATCTGTTTCCTGCAATTCTGCCTTGATTTCAAATCCTCTTCGTTGCCTTCCCTCAATATATTTGTGGACGAGAGTTATCATTTATAACTCTGCAGGTTTGTGAATTGCAGTGCCCTGAACCTCCATTTTACAACTCGCTTTTTAGGGAGCTGGCCGCAAAAGCGCAGGATGCCTTCAGGCCCTGTTCTGGTTCCGGGGGCAGGCTGAGCCTGTGGTTAATTCTTCTTCCTGATGGGAAAATAGAGTGACCTGTGCCTGTCCCAACACCAAGAGCTAGTCTCTCATTGGTTCCACGTCTTCCAGTTCATCCTCAGGACAAATTGCAACCTGTACGGAACAGGAGGTTAAAGGTGCTGATGCTCCAAGTAGGGAGATTGCTAGTAAAGCGGCTGGAATAGCGAACCCGGCCACAAGGAGATGAGAAATGAGGTGCGTTTTAGA
Source organism: Balaenoptera borealis (assembly GCF_965194805.1). Taxonomy (NCBI): domain Eukaryota; kingdom Metazoa; phylum Chordata; class Mammalia; order Artiodactyla; family Balaenopteridae; genus Balaenoptera; species Balaenoptera borealis. The sequence continues at coordinate 104,934 of NW_028123104.1, read as the reverse complement.
AACTTTTCCACATCACACGGTGTACCATCTTCTGGGTTTCTCATGCATGTTTTCGATGTAGGAAGATGCCCTTGAACCTGGAGATTTGTGACCCATGCGATGGGTACCATGCAGTATTACTGTAAAGGGTATGCGTTTGCTCACCCAACCTCACCAAACCTCTCAGCCCCAAGAGTGTCCACCCTTATGTCTCATCCAGCTGTGGGTCTAGATATGGTCAATCCAGGTTGCATCACAGCCCCTGAACGAATTGTGTAAGAATTTCGCTCTCTTTCACTGTCTTTGTTTCATGGGTTATTCAAAGTAATTTATTTTTATAATGGGGTTTAGCTGCTTTTCACTTCTGTGTTTATGCCGCTTTACACCCACTTGACACACTAACAGAGAGATATCTATACATAGGTTTTAAGATTATTACCAGTCAGATATATTCTTGTGCGGTGAATAGGGCGTGTTGAGTCCAGTTCTCTGAGCAAGGAGTAGGTCTTGTCTATTACATATTGGGTTTATGGAACGGTATCTGAGCTAATTTGAAACCCTTGTTTTATGTATCACCCCACCTCACCTTTCCCGTGAAGCAGCCATAGTGTGTTTTCTGCATGTGTGACTCTGTTCTGTTTTGTAATTCAGTTCAAGTGTAACGGTTTTTACATTCCCTCTATCAGTGATACCTTATGAGAAGTGTCCTTTTCTGTGTGACTTATTTCACTTAGAATCGTCGTACCTAAATCCACTCATCATGCTGCTACTAGCCTTATGACATTGATTTCATGGCTGAGTGATATTCCATTGTACATAAGGACCACAACTTCTTTATCCATTTTTCTCTTTCCTGGGATATTGAAGGTGGAATGAAGTGGAGGTCCTTGTCAACAGAGCAGCCCTAAACTTTGGGGTGCTTGTGTCTTGCTGATTTTTCATTTTCCCAATTTATACCCCCATGAGTGGAAGTGCCCTATGCTCTCTAAGCTGTGTTTTTTAGATGTTTCAGGACACACCGTACACTTCTCCAGAGTGGCTGTTGGCAATTTACATCCCGCCCATCAGTGTAGCAAGGCTCCCATTTCTCCATGGCATGTCCTGCATTTCTGGTTTTGACAGTTTTTTCAGCATGGCCCTTTTGACCGATGGGAAGCGAGACATCTTTGTAGCACTGATTTGCCTTTCCAGGTTGCTTGCTTGGCCAATAAGGGCGTATGCGTTTTTTCCTGAATATATTCAGGAAAAAACGCATACGCCCTTTTTGGCCAAGGGCATCATTGTCAACGTTTTGCCGCTTTTCATGTGCTTTAAAGGCGATTCGAATCTACCTCCTGAAATCTGTTTCCTGCAATTCTGCCTTGATTTCAAATCCTCTTCTTTGCCTTCCCTCAATATATTTGTGGACGAGAGTTATCATTTATAAGTCTGCAGTTTTCTGAATTGCAGTGCCCTGAACCTCCATTTTACGACTCGCTTTTTAGGGAGCTGGCCGCAATAGCGCAGGATGGCTTCAGGCCCTGTTCTGGTTCCGGGTGGCAGGCTGAGCCTGTGGTTAATTCTTCTTCCTGATAGGAAAATAGAGTGACCTGTGCCTGTCCCAACACCAAGAGCTAGTCTCTCATTGGTTCCACGTCTTCCCGTTCATCCTCAGGACAAATTGCAACCTGTACGGAACAGGAGGTTAAAGGTGATGATGCTCCAAGGAGGGAGATTGCTAGTAAAGTGGCTGGGATGGCGAACCCGAGCACAAGGAGATGAGAAATGAGGTGCGTTTTAGAAACCTTTCCCCATCACACGGTGTACCATCTTCTGGGTATCTCATGCATGTTTTCGATGTAGGAAGGTGCCCTTGAACCTGGAGATTTGGGACCCATGCGATGGGTACCACGCAGTATTACTTTAAAGGGTCTGCGTTTGCTCACCCAACCTCACCAAACCTCTCAGCCCCAAGAGTGTCCACCCTTATGTCTCATCCAGCTGAGGGTCTAGATATGGTCAATCCAGGTTGCATCACAGCCCCTGAACGCATTGTGTAAGAATTTCGCTCTCTTTCACTGTCTTTGTTTCATGGGTTTTTCAAAGTAATTTATTTTTATAATGGGGTTTAGCTGCTTTTCACTGCTGTGTTTATGCCGCTTTACACCCACTTGACACACTAACAGAGAGATATCAATACATAGGTTTTAAGATTATTACTAGTCAGATATATTCTTGTGCGGTGAATACGGCGTGTTGAGTCCAGTTCTCTGAGCAAGGAGTAGGTCTTGTCTATTACATATTGGGTTTATGGAACGGTATCTGAGGTAATTTGAAACCCTTGTTTTATGTATCACCCCACCTCACCTTTCCCGTTAAGCAGCCATAGTGTGTTTTCTGCATGTGTGACTCTGTTCTGTTTTGTAATTCAGTTCAAGTGTAACGGTTTTTACATTCCCTCTATAAGTGATACCTTATGAGAAGTGTCCTTTTCTGTGTGACTTATTTCACTTAGAGTCGTCGTACCTAAATCCACTCATCATGCTGCTACTAGCCTTATGACATTGATTTCACGGCTGAGTGATATTCCATTGTACATAAGGACCACAACTTCTTTATCCATTTTTCTCTTTCCTGCGATATTGAAGGTGGAATGAAGTGGAGGTCCTTGTCAACAGAGCAGCCCTAAACTTTGGGGTGCTTGTGTCTTGCTGATTTTTAATTTTCCCAATTTATACCCCCATGAGTGGAAGTGCCCTATGCTCTCTAAGCTTTGCTTTTTAGACGTTTCAGGACTCACCGTACACTTCTCCAGAGTGGCTGTTGACAATTTACATCCCGCCCATCAGTGTAGCAAGGCTCCCATTTCTCCATGGCCTGTCCTGCATTTCTGGTTTTGACACTTTTTTCAGCATGGCCCTTTTGACCGATGGGAAGCGAGACATCTTTGTAGCGCTGATTTGCCTTTCCAGGTTGCTTGGTTGGCCAAAAAGGGCGTATGCGTTTTTTCCTGAATATATTCAGGAAAAAACGCATACGCCCTTTTTGGCCAAGGGCATCATTGTCAACGTTTTGCCGCTTTTCATGTGCTTTAAAGGCGATTCGAATCTACCTCCTGAAATCTGTTTCCTGCAATTCTGCCTTGATTTCAAATCCTCTTCTTTGCCTTCCCTCAATATATTTGTGGATGAGAGTTATCATTTATAAGTCTGCAGGTTTGTGAATTGCAGTGCCCTGAACCTCCATTTTACAACTCGCTTTTTAGGGAGCTGGCCGCAAAAGCGCAGGATGGCTTCAGGCCCTGTTCTGGTTCCGGGGGGCAGGCTGAGCCTGTGGTTAATTCTTCTTCCTGATGGGAAAATAGAGTGACCTGTGCCTGTCCCAACACCAAGAGCTAGTCTTTCATTGGTTCCACGTCTTCCCGTTCATCCTCAGTACAAATTGCAACCTGTACGGAACAGGAGGTTAAAGGTGCTGATGCTCCAAGGAGGGAGATTGCTAGTAAAGTGGCTGGAATGGCGAACCCGGGCACAAGCAGATGAGAAATGAGGTGCGTTTTAGAAACATTTCCCCATCACACGGTGTACCATCTTCTGGGTATCTCATGCATGTTTTCGATGTAGGAAGATGCCCTTGAACCTGGAGATTTGGGACCCATGTGATGGGTACCACGCAGTATTACTTTAAAGGGTCTGCGTTTGCTCACCCAACCTCACCAAACCTCTCAGCCGCAACAGTGTCCACCCTTATGTCTCATCCAGCTGTGGGTCTAGATATGGTCAATCCAGGTTGCATCACAGCCCCTGAACGCATTGTGTAAGAATTTCGCTCTCTTTCACTGTCTTTGTTTCATGGGTTTTTCAAAGTAATTTATTTTTATAATGGGGTTTAGCTGCTTTTCACTGCTGTGTTTATGCCGCTTTACACCCACTTGACACACTAACAGAGAGATATCAATACATAGGTTTTAAGATTATTACTAGTCAGATATATTCTTGTGCGGTGAATAGGGCGTGTTGAGTCCAGTTCTCTGAGCAAGGAGTAGGTCTTGTCTATTACATATTGGGTTTATGGAACGGTATCTGAGCTAATTTGAAACCCTTGTTTTATGTATCACCCCACCTCACCTTTCCCGTTAAGCAGCCATAGTGTGTTTTCTGCATGTGTGACTCTGTTCTGTTTTGTAATTCTGTTCAAGTGTAACGGTTTTTACATTCCCTCTATCAGTGATACCTTATGAGAAGTGTCCTTTTCTGTGTGACTTATTTCACTTAGAATCGTCGTACCTAAATCCACTCATCATGCTGCTACTAGCCTTATGACATTGATTTCATGGCTGAGTGATATTCCATTGTACATAAGGACCACAACTTCTTTATCCATTTTTCTCTTTCCTGGGATATTGAAGGTGGAATGAAGTGGAGGTCCTTGTCAACAGAGCAGCCCTAAACTTTGGGGTGCTTGTGTCTTGCTGATTTTTAATTTTCCCAATTTATACCCCCATGAGTGGAAGTGCCCTATGCTCTCTAAGCTTTGCTTTTTAGACGTTTCAGGACTCACCGTACACTTCTCCAGAGTGGCTGTTGACAATTTACATCCCGCCCATCAGTGTAGCAAGGCTCCCATTTCTCCATGGCCTGTCCTGCATTTCTGGTTTTGACACTTTTTTCAGCATGGCCCTTTTGACCGATGGGAAGTGAGACATCTTTGTAGCGCTGATTTGCCTTTCCAGGTTGCTTGGTTGGCCAAAAAGGGCGTATGCGTTTTTTCCTGAATATATTCAGGAAAAAACGCATACGCCCTTTTTGGCCAAGGGCATCATTGTCAACGTTTTGCCGCTTTTCATGTGCTTTAAAGGCGATTCGAATCTACCTCCTGAAATCTGTTTCCTGCAATTCTGCCTTGATTTCAAATCCTCTTCTTTGCCTTCCCTCAATATATTTGTGGATGAGAGTTATCATTTATAAGTCTGCAGGTTTGTGAATTGCAGTGCCCTGACCCTCCATTTTACAACTCGCTTTTTAGGGACCTGGCCGCAAAAGCGCAGGATGGCTTCAGGCCCTGTTCTGGTTCCGGGGGGCAGGCTGAGCCTGTGGTTAATTCTTCTTCCTGATGGGAAAATAGAGTGACCTGTTCCTGTCCCAACACCAAGAGCTAGTCTTTCATTGGTTCCACGTCTTCCCGTTCATCCTCAGTACAAATTGCAACCTGTACGGAACAGGAGGTTAAAGGTGCTGATGCTCCAAGGAGGGAGATTGCTAGTAAAGTGGCTGGAATGGCGAATCCGGGCACAAGCAGATGAGAAATGAGGTGCGTTTTAGAAACCTTTCCCCATCACACGGTGTACCATCTTCTGGGTATCTCATGCATGTTTTCGATGTAGGAAGATGCCCTTGTACCTGGAGATTTGGGACCCATGCGATGGGTACCACGCAGTATTACTTTAAAGGGTCTGCGTTTGCTCACCCAACCTCACCAAACCTCTCAGCCCCAACAGTGTCCACCCTTATGTCTCATCCAGCTGTGGGTCTAGATATGGTCAATCCAGGTTGCATCATAGCCCATGAACGCATTGTGTAAGAATTTCTCTCTCTTTCACTGTCTTTGTTTCATGGGTTTTTCAAAGTAATTTATTTTTATAATGGGGTTTAGCTGCTTTTCACTGCTGTGTTTATGCCGCTTTTTACCCACTTGACACACTAACAGAGAGATATCAATACATAGGTTTTAAGATTATTACTAGTCAGATATATTCTTGTGCGGTGAATAGGGCGTGTTGAGTCCAGTTCTCTGAGCAAGGAGTAGGTCTTGTCTATTACATATTGGGTTTATGGAACGGTATCTGAGCTAATTTGAAACCCTTGTTTTATGTATCACCCCACCTCACCTTTCCCGTTAAGCAGCCATAGTGTGTTTTCTGCATGTGTGACTCTGTTCTGTTTTGTAATTCAGTTCAAGTGTAACGGTTTTTACATTCCCTCTATCAGTGATACCTTTTGAGAAGTGTCCTTTTCTGTGTGACTTATTTCACTTAGAGTCGTCATACCTAAATCCACTCATCATGCTGCTACTAGCCTTATGACATTGATTTCACGGCTGAGTGATATTCCATTGTACATAAGGACCACAACTTCTTTATCCATTTTTCTCTTTCCTGGGATATTGAAGGTGGAATGAAGTGGAGGTCCTTGTCAACAGAGCAGCCCTAAACTTTGGGGTGCTTGTGTCTTGCTGATTTTTAATTTTCCCAATTTATAACCCCATGAGTGGAAGTGCCCTATGCTCTCTAAGCTTTGTTTTTTAGATGTTTCAGGACTCACCGTACGCTTCTCCAGAGTGGCTGTTGACAATTTACATCCCGCCCATCAGTGTAGCAAGGCTCCCATTTCTCCATGGCCTGTCCTGCATTTCTGGTTTTGACACTTTTTTCAGCATGGCCCTTTTGACCGATGGGAAGCGAGACATCTTTGTAGCGCTGATTTGCCTTTCCAGGTTGCTTGGTTGGCAAAAAAGGGCGTATGCGTTTTTTCCTGAATATATTCAGGAAAAAACGCATACGCCCTTTTTGGCCAAGGGCATCATTGTCAACGTTTTGCCGCTTTTCATGTGCTTTAAAGGCGATTCGAATCTACCTCCTGAAATCTGTTTCCTGCAATTCTGCCTTGATTTCAAATCCTCTTCTTTGCCTTCCCTCAATATATTTGTGGATGAGAGTTATCATTTATAAGTCTGCAGGTTTGTGAATTGCAGTGCCCTGAACCTCCATTTTACAACTCTCTTTTTAGGGAGCTGGCCGCAAAAGCGCAGGATGGCTTCAGGCCCTGTTCTGGTTCCGGGGGGCAGGCTGAGCCTGTGGTTAATTCTTCTTCCTGATGGGAAAATAGAGTGACCTGTGCCTGTCCCAACACCAAGAGCTAGTCTTTCATTGGTTCCACGTCTTCCCGTTCATCCTCAGTACAAATTGCAACGTGTACGGAACAGGAGGTTAAAGGTGCTGATGCTCCAAGGAGGGAGATTGCTAGTAAAGTGGCTGGAATGGCGAACCCGGGCACAAGCAGATGAGAAATGAGGTGCGTTTTAGAAACCTTTCCCCATCACACGGTGTACCATCTTCTGGGTATCTCATGCATGTTTTCGATGTAGGAAGATGCCCTTGTACCTGGAGATTTGGGACCCATGCGATGGGTACCACGCAGTATTACTTTAAAGTGTCTGCGTTTGCTCACCCAACCTCACCAAACCTCTCAGCCCCAACAGTGTCCACCCTTATGTCTCATCCAGCTGTGGGTCTAGATATGGTCAATCCAGGTTGCATCACAGCCCATGAACGCATTGTGTAAGAATTTCTCTCTCTTTCACTGTCTTTGTTTCATGGGTTTTTCAAAGTAATTTATTTTTATAATGGGGTTTAGCTGCTTTTCACTGCTGTGTTTATGCCGCTTTTTACCCACTTGACACACTAACAGAGAGATATCAATACATAGGTTTTAAGATTATTACTAGTCAGATATATTCTTGTGCGGTGAATAGGGCGTGTTGAGTCCAGTTCTCTGAGCAAGGAGTAGGTCTTGTCTATTACATATTGGGTTTATGGAACGGTATCTGAGCTAATTTGAAACCCTTGTTTTATGTATCACCCCACCTCACCTTTCCCGTTAAGCAGCCATAGTGTGTTTTCTGCATGTGTGACTCTGTTCTGTTTTGTAATTCAGTTCAAGTGTAACGGTTTTTACATTCCCTCTATCAGTGATACCTTTTGAGAAGTGTCCTTTTCTGTGTGACTTATTTCACTTAGAGTCGTCATACCTAAATCCACTCATCATGCTGCTACTAGCCTTATGACATTGATTTCACGGCTGAGTGATATTCCATTGTACATAAGGACCACAACTTCTTTATCCATTTTTCTCTTTCCTGGGATATTGAAGGTGGAATGAAGTGGAGGTCCTTGTCAACAGAGCAGCCCTAAACTTTGGGGTGCTTGTGTCTTGCTGATTTTTAATTTTCCCAATTTATAACCCCATGAGTGGAAGTGCCCTATGCTCTCTAAGCTTTGTTTTTTAGATGTTTCAGGACTCACCGTACGCTTCTCCAGAGTGGCTGTTGGCAATTTACATCCCGCCCATCAGTGTAGCAAGGCTCCCATTTCTCCATGGCCTGTCCTGCATTTCTGGGTTTGACACTTTTTTCAGCATGGCCTTTTTAACCGAAGGGAAGCGAGACATCTTTGTAGCGCTGATTTGCCTTTCCAGGTTGCTTGGTTGGCAAAAAAGGGCGTATGCGTTTTTTCCTGAATATATTCAGGAAAAAACGCATACGCCCTTTTTGGCCAAGGGCATCATTGTCAACGTTTTGCCGCTTTTCATGTGCTTTAAAGGCAATTCGAATCTACCTCCTGAAATCTGTTACCTGCAATTCTGCCTTGATTTCAAATCCTCTTCTTTGCCTTCCCTCAATATATTTGTGGATGAGAGTTATCATTTATAAGTCTGCAGGTTTGTGAATTGCAGTGCCCTGAACCTCCATTTTACAACTCGCTTTTTAGGGAGCTGGCCGCAAAAGCGCAGGATGGCTTCAGGCCCTGTTCTGGTTCCGGGGGGCAGGCTGAGCCTGTGGTTAATTCTTCTTCCTGATGGGAAAATAGAGTGACCTGTGCCTGTCCCAACACCAAGAGCTAGTCTTTCATTGGTTCCACGTCTTCCCGTTCATCCTTAGTACAAATTGCAACCTGTACGGAACAGGAGGTTAAAGGTGCTGATGCTCCAAGGAGGGAGATTGCTAGTAAAGTGGCTGGAATGGCGAACCCGGGCACAAGCAGATGAGAAATGAGGTGCGTTTTAGAAACCTTTCCCCATCACACGGTGTACCATCTTCTGGGTATCTCATGCATGTTTTCGATGTAGGAAGATGCCCTTGAACCTGGAGATTTGGGACCCATGCGATGGGTACCACGCAGTATTATTTAAAGGGTCTGCGTTTGCTCACCCAACCTCACCAAACCTCTCAGCCGCAACAGTGTCCACCCTTAGGTCTCATCCAGCTGTGGGTCTAGATATGGTCAATCCAGGTTGCATCACAGCCCCTGAACGCATTGTGTAAGAATTTCTCTCTCTTTCACTGTCTTTGTTTCATGGGTTTTTCAAAGTAATTTATTTTTATAATGGGGTTTAGCTGCTTTTCACTGCTGTGTTTATGCCGCTTTTTACCCACTTGACACACTAACAGAGAGATATCAATACATAGGTTTTAAGATTATTACTAATCAGATATATTCTTGTGCGGTGAATAGGGCGTGTTGAGTCCAGTTCTCTGAGCAAGGAGTAGGTCTTGTCTATTACATATTGGGTTTATGGAACGGTATCTGAGCTAATTTGAAACCCTTGTTTTATGTATCACCCCACCTCACCTTTCCCGTTAAGCAGCCATAGTGTGTTTTCTGCATGTGTGACTCTGTTCTGTTTTGTAATTCTGTTCAAGTGTAACGGTTTTTACATTCCCTCTATCAGTGATACCTTATGAGAAGTGTCCTTTTCTGTGTGACTTATTTCACTTAGAATCGTCGTACCTAAATCCACTCATCATGCTGCTACTAGCCTTATGACATTGATTTCACGGCTGAGTGATATTCCATTGTACATAAGGACCACAACTTCTTTATCCATTTTTCTCTTTCCTGGGATATTGAAGGTGGAATGAAGTGGAGGTCCTTGTCAACAGAGCAGCCCTAAACTTTGTGGTGCTTGTGTCTTGCTGATTTTTAATTTTCCCAATTTATACCCCCATGAGTGGAAGTGCCCTATGCTCTCTAAGCTTTGCTTTTTAGACGTTTCAGGACTCACCGTACACTTCTCCAGAGTGGCTGTTGACAATTTACATCCCGCCCATCAGTGTAGCAAGGCTCCCATTTCTCCATGGCCTGTCCTGCATTTCTGGTTTTGACACTTTTTTCAGCATGGCCCTTTTGACCGATGGGAAGCGAGACATCTTTGTAGCGCTGATTTGCCTTTCCAGGTTGCTTGGTTGGCCAAAAAGGGCGTATGCGTTTTTTCCTGAATATATTCAGGAAAAAACGCATACGCCCTTTTTGGCCAAGGGCATCATTGTCAACGTTTTGCCGCTTTTCATGTGCTTTAAAGGCGATTCGAATCTACCTCCTGAAATCTGTTTCCTGCAATTCTGCCTTGATTTCAAATCCTCTTCTTTGCCTTCCCTCAATATATTTGTGGATGAGAGTTATCATTTATAAGCCTGCAGGTTTGTGAATTGCAGTGCCCTGAACCTCCATTTTACAACTCGCTTTTTAGGGAGCTGGCCGCAAAAGCGCAGGATGGCTTCAGGCCCTGTTCTGGTTCCGGGGGGCAGGCTGAGCCTGTGGTTAATTCTTCTTCCTGATGGGAAAATAGAGTGACCTGTGCCTGTCCCAACACCAAGAGCTAGTCTTTCATTGGTTCCACGTCTTCTCGTTCATCCTCAGGACAAATTGCAAACTGTACGGAACAGGAGGTTAAAGGTGCTGATGCTCCAAGGAGGGAGATTGCTAGTAAAGTGGCTGGAATGGCGAACCCGGGCACAAGCAGATGAGAAATGAGGTGCGTTTTAGAAACCTTTCCCCATCACACGGTGTACCATCTTCTGGGTATCTCATGCATGTTTTCGATGTAGGAAGATGCCCTTGAACCTGGAGATTTGGGACCCATGCGATGGGTACCACGCAGTATTACTTTAAAGGGTCTGCGTTTGCTCACCCAACCTCACCAAACCTCTCAGCCGCAACAGTGTCCACCCTTATGTCTCATCCAGCTGTGGGTCTAGATATGGTCAATCCAGGTTGCATCACAGCCCCTGAACGCATTGTGTAAGAATTTCTCTCTCTTTCACTGTCTTTGTTTCATGGGTTTTTCAAAGTAATTTATTTTTATAATGGGGTTTAGCTGCTTTTCACTGCTGTGTTTATGCCGCTTTACACCCACTTGACACACTAACAGAGAGATATCAATACATAGGTTTTAAGATTATTACTAGTCAGATATATTCTTGTGCGGTGAATAGGGCGTGTTGAGTCCAGTTCTCTGAGCAAGGAGTAGGTCTTGTCTATTACATATTGGTTTTATGGAACGGTATCTGAGCTAATTTGAAACCCTTGTTTTATGTATCACCCCACCTCACCTTTCCCGTTAAGCAGCCATAGTGTGTTTTCTGCATGTGTGACTCTGTTCTGTTTTGTAATTCTGTTCAAGTGTAACGGTTTTTACATTCCCTCTATCAGTGATACCTTATGAGAAGTGTCCTTTTCTGTGTGACTTATTTCACTTAGAATCGTCGTACCTAAATCCACTCATCATGCTGCTACTAGCCTTATGACATTGATTTCATGGCTGAGTGATATTCCATTGTACATAAGGACCACAACTTCTTTATCCATTTTTCTCTTTCCTGGGATATTGAAGGTGGAATGAAGTGGAGGTCCTTGTCAACAGAGCAGCCCTAAACTTTGGGGTGCTTGTGTCTTGCTGATTTTTAATTTTCCCAATTTATACCCCCATGAGTGGAAGTGCCCTATGCTCTCTAAGCTTTGCTTTTTAGACGTTTCAGGACTCACCGTACACTTCTCCAGAGTGGCTGTTGACAATTTACATCCCGCCCATCAGTGTAGCAAGGCTCCCATTTCTCCATGGCCTGTCCTGCATTTCTGGTTTTGACACTTTTTTCAGCATGGCCCTTTTGACCGATGGGAAGTGAGACATCTTTGTAGCGCTGATTTGCCTTTCCAGGTTGCTTGGTTGGCCAAAAAGGGCGTATGCGTTTTTTCCTGAATATATTCAGGAAAAAACGCATACGCCCTTTTTGGCCAAGGGCATCATTGTCAACGTTTTGCCGCTTTTCATGTGCTTTAAAGGCGATTCGAATCTACCTCCTGAAATCTGTTTCCTGCAATTCTGCCTTGATTTCAAATCCTCTTCTTTGCCTTCCCTCAATATATTTGTGGACGAGAGTTATCATTTATAACTCTGCAGGTTTGTGAATTGCAGTGCCCTGAACCTCCATTTTACAACTCGCTTTTAGGGAGCTGGCCGCAAAAGCGCAGGATGGCTTCAGGCCCTGTTCTGGTTCCGGGGGGCAGGCTGAGCCTGTGGTTAATTCTTCTTCCTGATGGGAAAATAGAGTGACCTGTGCCTGTCCCAACACCAAGAGCTAGTCTTTCATTGGTTCCACGTCTTCCCGTTCATCCTCAGTACAAATTGCAACCTGTACGGAACAGGAGGTTAAAGGTGCTGATGCTCCAAGGAGGGAGATTGCTAGTAAAGTGGCTGGAATGGCGAACCCGGGCACAAGCAGATGAGAAATGAGGTGCGTTTTAGAAACCTTTCCCCATCACACGGTGTACCATCTTCTGGGTATCTCATGCATGTTTTCGATGTAGGAAGATGCCCTTGTACCTGGAGATTTGGGACCCATGCGATGGGTACCACGCAGTATTACTTTAAAGGGTCTGCGTTTGCTCACCCAACCTCACCAAACCTCTCAGCCCCAACAGTGTCCACCCTTATGTCTCATCCAGCTGTGGGTCTAGATATGGTCAATCCAGGTTGCATCATAGCCCATGAACGCATTGTGTAAGAATTTCTCTCTCTTTCACTGTCTTTGTTTCATGGGTTTTTCAAAGTAATTTATTTTTATAATGGGGTTTAGCTGCTTTTCACTGCTGTGTTTATGCCGCTTTTTACCCACTTGACACACTAACAGAGAGATATCAATACATAGGTTTTAAGATTATTACTAGTCAGATATATTCTTGTGCGGTGAATAGGGCGTGTTGAGTCCAGTTCTCTGAGCAAGGAGTAGGTCTTGTCTATTACATATTGGGTTTATGGAACGGTATCTGAGCTAATTTGAAACCCTTGTTTTATGTATCACCCCACCTCACCTTTCCCGTTAAGCAGCCATAGTGTGTTTTCTGCATGTGTGACTCTGTTCTGTTTTGTAATTCAGTTCAAGTGTAACGGTTTTTACATTCCCTCTATCAGTGATACCTTTTGAGAAGTGTCCTTTTCTGTGTGACTTATTTCACTTAGAGTCGTCATACCTAAATCCACTCATCATGCTGCTACTAGCCTTATGACATTGATTTCACGGCTGAGTGATATTCCATTGTACATAAGGACCACAACTTCTTTATCCATTTTTCTCTTTCCTGGGATATTGAAGGTGGAATGAAGTGGAGGTCCTTGTCAACAGAGCAGCCCTAAACTTTGGGGTGCTTGTGTCTTGCTGATTTTTAATTTTCCCAATTTATAACCCCATGAGTGGAAGTGCCCTATGCTCTCTAAGCTTTGTTTTTTAGATGTTTCAGGACTCACCGTACGCTTCTCCAGAGTGGCTGTTGACAATTTACATCCCGCCCATCAGTGTAGCAAGGCTCCCATTTCTCCATGGCCTGTCCTGCATTTCTGGTTTTGACACTTTTTTCAGCATGGCCCTTTTGACCGATGGGAAGCGAGACATCTTTGTAGCGCTGATTTGCCTTTCCAGGTTGCTTGGTTGGCAAAAAAGGGCGTATGCGTTTTTTCCTGAATATATTCAGGAAAAAACGCATACGCCCTTTTTGGCCAAGGGCATCATTGTCAACGTTTTGCCGCTTTTCATGTGCTTTAAAGGCGATTCGAATCTACCTCCTGAAATCTGTTTCCTGCAATTCTGCCTTGATTTCAAATCCTCTTCTTTGCCTTCCCTCAATATATTTGTGGATGAGAGTTATCATTTATAAGTCTGCAGGTTTGTGAATTGCAGTGCCCTGAACCTCCATTTTACAACTCTCTTTTTAGGGAGCTGGCCGCAAAAGCGCAGGATGGCTTCAGGCCCTGTTCTGGTTCCGGGGGGCAGGCTGAGCCTGTGGTTAATTCTTCTTCCTGATGGGAAAATAGAGTGACCTGTGCCTGTCCCAACACCAAGAGCTAGTCTTTCATTGGTTCCACGTCTTCCCGTTCATCCTCAGTACAAATTGCAACGTGTACGGAACAGGAGGTTAAAGGTGCTGATGCTCCAAGGAGGGAGATTGCTAGTAAAGTGGCTGGAATGGCGAACCCGGGCACAAGCAGATGAGAAATGAGGTGCGTTTTAGAAACCTTTCCCCATCACACGGTGTACCATCTTCTGGGTATCTCATGCATGTTTTCGATGTAGGAAGATGCCCTTGTACCTGGAGATTTGGGACCCATGCGATGGGTACCACGCAGTATTACTTTAAAGGGTCTGCGTTTGCTCACCCAACCTCACCAAACCTCTCAGCCCCAACAGTGTCCACCCTTATGTCTCATCCAGCTGTGGGTCTAGATATGGTCAATCCAGGTTGCATCACAGCCCATGAACGCATTGTGTAAGAATTTCTCTCTCTTTCACTGTCTTTGTTTCATGGGTTTTTCAAAGTAATTTATTTTTATAATGGGGTTTAGCTGCTTTTCACTGCTGTGTTTATGCCGCTTTTTACCCACTTGACACACTAACAGAGAGATATCAATACATAGGTTTTAAGATTATTACTAGTCAGATATATTCTTGTGCGGTGAATAGGGCGTGTTGAGTCCAGTTCTCTGAGCAAGGAGTAGGTCTTGTCTATTACATATTGGGTTTATGGAACGGTATCTGAGCTAATTTGAAACCCTTGTTTTATGTATCACCCCACCTCACCTTTCCCGTTAAGCAGCCATAGTGTGTTTTCTGCATGTGTGACTCTGTTCTGTTTTGTAATTCAGTTCAAGTGTAACGGTTTTTACATTCCCTCTATCAGTGATACCTTTTGAGAAGTGTCCTTTTCTGTGTGACTTATTTCACTTAGAGTCGTCATACCTAAATCCACTCATCATGCTGCTACTAGCCTTATGACATTGATTTCACGGCTGAGTGATATTCCATTGTACATAAGGACCACAACTTCTTTATCCATTTTTCTCTTTCCTGGGATATTGAAGGTGGAATGAAGTGGAGGTCCTTGTCAACAGAGCAGCCCTAAACTTTGGGGTGCTTGTGTCTTGCTGATTTTTAATTTTCCCAATTTATAACCCCATGAGTGGAAGTGCCCTATGCTCTCTAAGCTTTGTTTTTTAGATGTTTCAGGACTCACCGTACGCTTCTCCAGAGTGGCTGTTGGCAATTTACATCCCGCCCATCAGTGTAGCAAGGCTCCCATTTCTCCATGGCCTGTCCTGCATTTCTGGGTTTGACACTTTTTTCAGCATGGCCTTTTTAACCGAAGGGAAGCGAGACATCTTTGTAGCGCTGATTTGCCTTTCCAGGTTGCTTGGTTGGCAAAAAAGGGCGTATGCGTTTTTTCCTGAATATATTCAGGAAAAAACGCATACGCCCTTTTTGGCCAAGGGCATCATTGTCAACGTTTTGCCGCTTTTCATGTGCTTTAAAGGCAATTCGAATCTACCTCCTGAAATCTGTTACCTGCAATTCTGCCTTGATTTCAAATCCTCTTCTTTGCCTTCCCTCAATATATTTGTGGATGAGAGTTATCATTTATAAGTCTGCAGGTTTGTGAATTGCAGTGCCCTGAACCTCCATTTTACAACTCGCTTTTTAGGGAGCTGGCCGCAAAAGCGCAGGATGGCTTCAGGCCCTGTTCTGGTTCCGGGGGGCAGGCTGAGCCTGTGGTTAATTCTTCTTCCTGATGGGAAAATAGAGTGACCTGTGCCTGTCCCAACACCAAGAGCTAGTCTTTCATTGGTTCCACGTCTTCCCGTTCATCCTTAGTACAAATTGCAACCTGTACGGAACAGGAGGTTAAAGGTGCTGATGCTCCAAGGAGGGAGATTGCTAGTAAAGTGGCTGGAATGGCGAACCCGGGCACAAGCAGATGAGAAATGAGGTGCGTTTTAGAAACCTTTCCCCATCACACGGTGTACCATCTTCTGGGTATCTCATGCATGTTTTCGATGTAGGAAGATGCCCTTGAACCTGGAGATTTGGGACCCATGCGATGGGTACCACGCAGTATTATTTAAAGGGTCTGCGTTTGCTCACCCAACCTCACCAAACCTCTCAGCCGCAACAGTGTCCACCCTTAGGTCTCATCCAGCTGTGGGTCTAGATATGGTCAATCCAGGTTGCATCACAGCCCCTGAACGCATTGTGTAAGAATTTCTCTCTCTTTCACTGTCTTTGTTTCATGGGTTTTTCAAAGTAATTTATTTTTATAATGGGGTTTAGCTGCTTTTCACTGCTGTGTTTATGCCGCTTTTTACCCACTTGACCCACTAACAGAGAGATATCAATACATTGGTTTTAAGATTATTACTAGTCAGATATATTCTTGTGCGGTGAATAGGGCGTGTTGAGTCCAGTTCTCTGAGCAAGGAGTAGGTCTAGTCTATTACATATTGGTTTTATGGAACGGTATCTGAGCTAATTTGAAACCCTTGTTTTATGTATCACCCCACCTCACCTTTCCCGTTAAGCAGCCATAGTGTGTTTTCTGCATGTGTGACTCTGTTCTGTTTTGTAATTCAGTTCAAGTGTAACGGTTTTTACATTCCCTCTATAAGTGATACCTTATGAGAAGTGTCCTTTTCTGTGTGACTTATTTCACTTAGAGTCGTCGTACCTAAATCCACTCATCATGCTGCTACTAGCCTTATGACATTGATTTCACGGCTGAGTGATATTCCATTGTACATAAGGACCACAACTTCTTTATCCATTTTTCTCTTTCCTGCGATATTGAAGGTGGAATGAAGTGGAGGGTCTTGTCAACAGAGCAGCCCTAAACTTTGGGGTGCTTGTGTCTTGCTGATTTTTAATTTTCCCAATTTATACCCCCATGAGTGGAAGTGCCCTATGCTCTCTAAGCTTTGCTTTTTAGACGTTTCAGGACTCACCGTACACTTCTCCAGAGTGGCTGTTGACAATTTACATCCCGCCCATCAGTGTAGCAAGGCTCCCATTTCTCCATGGCCTGTCCTGCATTTCTGGTTTTGACACTTTTTTCAGCATGGCCCTTTTGACCGATGGGAAGCGAGACATCTTTGTAGCGCTGATTTGCCTTTCCAGGTTGCTTGGTTGGCCAAAAAGTGCGTATGCGTTTTTTCCTGAATATATTTAGGAAAAAACGCATACGCCCTTTTTGGCCAAGGGCATCATTGTCAACGTTTTGCCGCTTTTCATGTGCTTTAAAGGCGATTCGAATCTACCTCCTGAAATCTGTTTCCTGCAATTCTGCCTTGATTTCAAATCCTCTTCTTTGCCTTCCCTCAATATATTTGTGGATGAGAGTTATCATTTATAAGTCTGCAGGTTTGTGAATTGCAGTGCCCTGAACGTCCATTTTACAACTCGCTTTTTAGGGAGCTGGCCGCAAAAGCGCAGGATGGCTTCAGGCCCTGTTCTGGTTCCGGGGGGCAGGCTGAGCCTGTGGTTAATTCTTCTTCCTGATGGGAAAATAGAGTGACCTGTGCCTGTCCGAACACCAAGAGCTAGTCTTTCATTGGTTCCACGTCTTCCCGTTCATCCTCAGTACAAATTGCAACCTGTACGGAACAGGAGGTTAAAGGTGCTGATGCTCCAAGGAGGGAGATTGCTAGTAAAGTGGCTGGAATGGCGAACCCGGGCACAAGCAGATGAGAAATGAGGTGCGTTTTAGAAACCTTTCCCCATCACACGGTGTACCATCTTCTGGGTATCTCATGCATGTTTTCGATGTAGGAAGATGCCCTTGAACCTGGAGATTTGGGACCCATGCGATGGGTACCACGCAGTATTATTTAAAGGGTCTGCGTTTGCTCACCCAACCTCACCAAACCTCTCAGCCGCAACAGTGTCCACCCTTAGGTCTCATCCAGCTGTGGGTCTAGATATGGTCAATCCAGGTTGCATCACAGCCCCTGAACGCATTGTGTAAGAATTTCGCTCTCTTTCACTGTCTTTGTTTCATGGGTTTTTCAAAGTAATTTATTTTTATAATGGGGTTTAGCTGCTTTTCACTGCTGTGTTTATGCCGCTTTTTACCCACTTGACCCACTAACAGAGAGATATCAATACATAGGTTTTAAGATTATTACTAGTCAGATATATTCTTGTGCGGTGAATAGGGCGTGTTGAGTCCAGTTCTCTGAGCAAGGAGTAGGTCTAGTCTATTACATATTGGTTTTATGGAACGGTATCTGAGCTAATTTGAAACCCTTGTTTTATGTATCACCCCACCGCACCTTTCCTGTTAAGCAGCCATAGTGTGTTTTCTGCATGTGTGACTCTGTTCTGTTTTGTAATTCAGTTCAAGTGTAACGGTTTCTACATTCCCTCTATCAGTGATACCTTATGAGAAGTGTCCTTTTCTGTGTGACTTATTTCACTTAGAGTCGTCGTACCTAAATCCACTCATCATGCTGCTACTAGCCTTATGACATTGATTTCACGGCTGAGTGATATTCCATTGTACATAAGGACCACAACTTCTTTATCCATTTTTCTCTTTCCTGCGATATTGAAGGTGGAATGAAGTGGAGGTCCTTGTCAACAGAGCAGCCCTAAACTTTGGGGTGCTTGTGTCTTGCTGATTTTTCATTTTCCCAATTTATACCCCCATGAGTGGAAGTGCCCTATGCTCTCTAAGCTTTGCTTTTTAGACGTTTCAGGACTCACCGTACACTTCTCCAGAGTGGCTGTTGACAATTTACATCCTGCCCATCAGTGTAGCAAGGCTCCCATTTTTCCATGGCCTGTCCTGCATTTCTGGTTTTGACACTTTTTTCAGCATGGCCCTTTTGACCGATGGGAAGCGAGACATCTTTGTAGCGCTGATTTGCCTTTCCAGGTTGCTTGGTTGGCCAAAAAGGGCGTATGCGTTTTTTCCTGAATATATTCAGGAAAAAACGCATACGCCCTTTTTGGCCAAGGGCATCATTGTCAACGTTTTGCCGCTTTTCATGTGCTTTAAAGGCGATTCGAATCTACCTCCTGAAATCTGTTTCCTGCAATTCTGCCTTGATTTCAAATCCTCTTCTTTGCCTTCCCTCAATATATTTGTGGATGAGAGTTATCATTTATAAGTCTGCAGGTTTGTGAATTGCAGTGCCCTGAACCTCCATTTTACAACTCGCTTTTTAGGGAGCTGGCAGCAAAAGCGCAGGATGGCTTCAGGCCCTGTTCTGGTTCCGGGGGGCAGGCTGAGCCTGTGGTTAATTCTTCTTCCTGATGGGAAAATAGAGTGACCTGTGCCTGTCCCAACACCAAGAGCTAGTCTCTCATTGGTTCCACGTCTTCCCGTTCATCCTCAGTACAAATTGCAACCTGTACGGAACAGGAGGTTAAAGGTGATGATGCTCCAAGGAGGGAGATTGCTAGTAAAGTGGCTGGAATGGCGAATCCGGGCACAAGCAGATGAGAAATGAGGTGCGTTTTAGAAACCTTTCGCCATCACACGGTGTACCATCTTCTGGGTATCTCATGCATGTTTTCGATGTAGGAAGATGACCTTGAACCTGGAGATTTGGGACCCATGCGATGGGTACCACGCAGTATTACTTTAAAGGGTCTGCGTTTGCTCACCCAACCTCACCAAACCTCTCAGCCGCAACAGTGTCCACCCTTATGTCTCATCCAGCTGTGGGTCTAGATATGGTCAATCCAGGTTGCATCACAGCCCCTGAACACATTGTGTAAGAATTTCTCTCTCTTTCACTGTCTTTGTTTCATGGGTTTTTCAAAGTAATTTATTTTTATAATGGGGTTTAGCTGCTTTTCACTGCTGTGTTTATGCCGCTTTTTACCCAATTGACACACTAACAGAGAGATATCAATACATAAGTTTTAAGATTATTACTAGTCAGATATATTCTTGTGCGGTGAATAGGGCGTGTTGAGTCCAGTTCTCTGAGCAAGGAGTAGGTCTTGTCTATTACATATTGGGTTTATGGAACGGTATCTGAGCTAATTTGAAACCCTTGTTTTATGTATCACCCCACCTCACCTTTCCCGTTAAGCAGCCATAGTGTGTTTTCTGCATGTGTGACTCTGTTCTGTTTTGTAATTCAGTTCAAGTGTAACGGTTTTTACATTCCCTCTATAAGTGATACCTTATGAGAAGTGTCCTTTTCTGTGTGACTTATTTCACTTAGAGTCGTCGTACCTAAATCCACTCATCATGCTGCTACTAGCCTTATGACATTGATTTCACGGCTGAGTGATATTCCATTGTACATAAGGACCACAACTTCTTTATCCATTTTTCTCTTTCCTGCGATATTGAAGGTGGAATGAAGTGGAGGTCCTTGTCAACAGAGCAGCCCTAAACTTTGGGGTGCTTGTGTCTTGCTGATTTTTAATTTTCCCAATTTATACCCCCATGAGTGGAAGTGCCCTATGCTCTCTAAGCTTTGCTTTTTAGACGTTTCAGGACTCACCGTACACTTCTCCAGAGTGGCTGTTGACAATTTACATCCCACCCATCAGTGTAGCAAGGCTCCCATTTCTCCATGGCCTGTCCTGCATTTCTGGTGTTGACACTTTTTTCAGCATGGCCCTTTTGACCGATGGGAAGCGAGACATCTTTGTAGCGCTGATTTGCCTTTCCAGGTTGCTTGGTTGGCCAAAAAGGGCGTATGCGTTTTTTCCTGAATATATTCAGGAAAAAACGCATACGCCCTTTTTGGCCAAGGGCATCATTGTCAACGTTTTGCCGCTTTTCATGTGCTTTAAAGGCGATTCGAATCTACCTCCTGAAATCTGTTTCCTGCAATTCTGCCTTGATTTCAAATCCTCTTCTTTGCCTTCCCTCAATATATTTGTGGATGAGAGTTATCATTTATAAGTCTGCAGGTTTGTGAATTGCAGTGCCCTGAACCTCCATTTTACAACTCGCTTTTTAGGGAGCTGGCAGCAAAAGCGCAGGATGGCTTCAGGCCCTGTTTTGGTTCCGGGGGGCAGGCTGAGCCTGTGGTTAATTCTTCTTCCTGATGGGAAAATAGAGTGACCTGTGCCTGTCCCAACACCAAGAGCTAGTCTCTCATTGGTTCCACGTCTTCCCGTTCATCCTCAGTACAAATTGCAACCTGTACGGAACAGGAGGTTAAAGGTGATGATGCTCCAAGGAGGGAGATTGCTAGTAAAGTGGCTGGAATGGCGAATCCGGGCACAAGCAGATGAGAAATGAGGTGCGTTTTAGAAACCTTTCGCCATCACACGGTGTACCATCTTCTGGGTATCTCATGCATGTTTTCGATGTAGGAAGATGACCTTGAACCTGGAGATTTGGGACCCATGCGATGGGTACCACGCAGTATTACTTTAAAGGGTCTGCGTCTGCTCACCCAACCTCACCAAACCTCTCAGCCGCAACAGTGTCCACCCTTATGTCTCATCCAGCTGTGGGTCTAGATATGGTCAATCCAGGTTGCATCACAGCCCCTGAACACATTGTGTAAGAATTTCTCTCTCTTTCACTGTCTTTGTTTCATGGGTTTTTCAAAGTAATTTATTTTTATAATGGGGTTTAGCTGCTTTTCACTGCTGTGTTTATGCCGCTTTTTACCCAATTGACACACTAACAGAGAGATATCAATACATAAGTTTTAAGATTATTACTAGTCAGATATATTCTTGTGCGGTGAATAGGGCGTGTTGAGTCCAGTTCTCTGAGCAAGGAGTAGGTCTTGTCTATTACATATTGGGTTTATGGAACGGTATCTGAGCTAATTTGAAACCCTTGTTTTATGTATCACCCCACCTCACCTTTCCCGTTAAGCAGCCATAGTGTGTTTTCTGCATGTGTGACTCTGTTCTGTTTTGTAATTCAGTTCAAGTGTAACGGTTTTTACATTCCCTCTATAAGTGATACCTTATGAGAAGTGTCCTTTTCTGTGTGACTTATTTCACTTAGAGTCGTCGTACCTAAATCCACTCATCATGCTGCTACTAGCCTTATGACATTGATTTCACGGCTGAGTGATATTCCATTGTACATAAGGACCACAACTTCTTTATCCATTTTTCTCTTTCCTGCGATATTGAAGGTGGAATGAAGTGGAGGTCCTTGTCAACAGAGCAGCCCTAAACTTTGGGGTGCTTGTGTCTTGCTGATTTTTAATTTTCCCAATTTATACCCCCATGAGTGGAAGTGCCCTATGCTCTCTAAGCTTTGCTTTTTAGACGTTTCAGGACTCACCGTACACTTCTCCAGAGTGGCTGTTGACAATTTACATCCCACCCATCAGTGTAGCAAGGCTCCCATTTCTCCATGGCCTGTCCTGCATTTCTGGTGTTGACACTTTTTTCAGCATGGCCCTTTTGACCGATGGGAAGCGAGACATCTTTGTAGCGCTGATTTGCCTTTCCAGGTTGCTTGGTTGGCCAAAAAGGGCGTAT
This sequence comes from Balaenoptera borealis, assembly GCF_965194805.1. NCBI lineage: Eukaryota > Metazoa > Chordata > Mammalia > Artiodactyla > Balaenopteridae > Balaenoptera > Balaenoptera borealis. The sequence goes on along the minus strand of NW_028123104.1, from coordinate 82,620 downwards.
GCGTTTTTTCCTGAATATATTCAGGAAAAAACGCATACGCCCTTTTTGGCCAAGGGCATCATTGTCAACGTTTTGCCGGTTTTCATGTGCTTTAAAGGCGATTCGAATCTACCTCCTGAAATCTGTTTCCTGCAATTCTGCCTTGATTTCAAATCCTCTTCTTTGCCTTCCCTCAATATATTTGTGGATGAGAGTTATCATTTATAAGTCTGCAGGTTTGTGAATTGCAGTGCCCTGAACCTCCATTTTACAACTCGCTTTTTAGGGAGCTGGCAGCAAAAGCGCAGGATGGCTTCAGGCCCTGTTCTGGTTCCGGGGGGCAGGCTGAGCCTGTGGTTAATTCTTCTTCCTGATGGGAAAATAGAGTGACCTGTGCCTGTCCCAACACCAAGAGCTAGTCTCTCATTGGTTCCACGTCTTCCCGTTCATCCTCAGTACAAATTGCAACCTGTACGGAACAGGAGGTTAAAGGTGATGATGCTCCAAGGAGGGAGATTGCTAGTAAAGTGGCTGGAATGGCGAATCCGGGCACAAGCAGATGAGAAATGAGGTGCGTTTTAGAAACCTTTCGCCATCACACGGTGTACCATCTTCTGGGTATCTCATGCATGTTTTCGATGTAGGAAGATGCCCTTGAACCTGGAGATTTGGGACCCATGCGATGGTTACCACGCAGTATTACTTTAAAGGGTCTGCGTTTGCTCACCCAACCTCACCAAACCTCTCAGCCGCCACAGTGTCCACCCTTATGTCTCATCCAGCTGTGGGTCTAGATATGGTCAATCCAGGTTGCATCACAGCCCCTGAACGCATTGTGTAAGAATTTCTCTCTCTTTCACTGTCTTTGTTTCATGGGTTTTTCAAAGTAATTTATTTTTATAATGGGGTTTAGCTGCTTTTCACTGCTGTGTTTATGCCGCTTTACACCCACTTGACACACTAACAGAGAGATATTAATACGTAAGTTTTAAGATTATTACTAGTCAGATATATTTTTGTGCGGTGAATAGGGCGTGTTGAGTCCAGTTCTCTGAGCAAGGCGTAGGTCTTGTCTATTACATATTGGGTTTATGGAACGGTATCTGAGCTAATTTGAAACCCTTGTTTTATGTATCACCCCACCTCACCTTTCCCGTTAAGCAGCCATAGTGTGTTTTCTGCATGTGTGACTCTGTTCTGTTTTGTAATTCAGTTCAAGTGTAACGGTTTTTACATTCCCTCTATAAGTGATACCTTATGAGAAGTGTCCTTTTCTGTGTGACTTATTTCACTTAGAGTCGTCGTACCTAAATCCACTCATCATGCTGCTACTAGCCTTATGACATTGATTTCACGGCTGAGTGATATTCCATTGTACATAAGGACCACAACTTCTTTATCCATTTTTCTCTTTCCTGCGATATTGAAGGTGGAATGAAGTGGAGGTCCTTGTCAACAGAGCAGCCCTAAACTTTGGGGTGCTTGTGTCTTGCTGATTTTTCATTTTCCCAATTTATACCCCCATGAGTGGAAGTGCCCTATGCTCTCTAAGCTTTGCTTTTTAGACGTTTCAGGACTCACCGTACACTTCTCCAGAGTGGCTGTTGACAATTTACATCCCACCCATCAGTGTAGCAAGGCTCCCATTTCTCCATGGCCTGTCCTGCATTTCTGGTGTTGACACTTTTTTCAGCATGGCCCTTTTGACCGATGGGAAGCGAGACATCTTTGTAGCGCTGATTTGCCTTTCCAGGTTGCTTGGTTGGCCAAAAAGGGCGTATGCGTTTTTTCCTGAATATATTCAGGAAAAAACGCATACGCCCTTTTTGGCCAAGGGCATCATTGTCAAAGTTTTTCCGCTTTTCATGTGCTTTAAAGGCGATTCGAATCTACCTCCTGAAATCTGTTTCCTGCAATTCTGCCTTGATTTCAAATCCTCTTCTTTGCCTTCCCTCAATATATTTGTGGATGAGAGTTATCATTTATAAGTCTGCAGGTTTGTGAATTGCAGTGCCCTGAACCTCCATTTTACAACTCGCTTTTTAGGGAGCTGGCAGCAAAAGCGCAGGATGGCTTCAGGCCCTGTTCTGGTTCCGGGGGGCAGGCTGAGCCTGTGGTTAATTCTTCTTCCTGATGGGAAAATAGAGTGACCTGTGCCTGTCCCAACACCAAGAGCTAGTCTCTCATTGGTTCCACGTCTTCCCGTTCATCCTCAGTACAAATTGCAACCTGTATGGAACAGGAGGTTAAAGGTGATGATGCTCCAAGGAGGGAGATTGCTAGTAAAGTGGCTGGAATGGCGAATCCGGGCACAAGCAGATGAGAAATGAGGTGCGTTTTAGAAACCTTTCGCCATCACACGGTGTACCATCTTCTGGGTATCTCATGCATGTTTTCGATGTAGGAAGATGCCCTTGAACCTGGAGATTTGGGACCCATGCGATGGTTACCACGCAGTATTACTTTAAAGGGTCTGCGTTTGCTCACCCAACCTCACCAAACCTCTCAGCCGCCACAGTGTCCACCCTTATGTCTCATCCAGCTGTGGGTCTAGATATGGTCAATCCAGGTTGCATCACAGCCCCTGAACGCATTGTGTAAGAATTTCTCTCTCTTTCACTGTCTTTGTTTCATGGGTTTTTCAAAGTAATTTATTTTTATAATGGGGTTTAGCTGCTTTTCACTGCTGTGTTTATGCCGCTTTACACCCACTTGACACACTAACAGAGAGATATTAATACGTAAGTTTTAAGATTATTACTAGTCAGATATATTTTTGTGCGGTGAATAGGGCGTGTTGAGTCCAGTTCTCTGAGCAAGGCGTAGGTCTTGTCTATTACATATTGGGTTTATGGAACGGTATCTGAGCTAATTTGAAACCCTTGTTTTATGTATCACCCCACCTCACCTTTCCCGTGAAGCAGCCATAGTGTGTTTTCTGCATGTGTGACTCTGTTCTGTTTTGTAATTCAGTTCAAGTGTAACGGTTTTTACATTCCCTCTATAAGTGATACCTTATGAGAAGTGTCCTTTTCTGTGTGACTTATTTCACTTAGAGTCGTCGTACCTAAATCCACTCATCATGCTGCTACTAGCCTTATGACATTGATTTCACGGCTGAGTGATATTCCATTGTACATAAGGACCACAACTTCTTTATCCATTTTTCTCTTTCCTGGGATATTGAAGGTGGAATGAAGTGGAGGTCCTTGTCAACAGAGCAGCCCTAAACTTTGGGGTGCTTGTGTCTTGCTGATTTTTCATTTTCCCAATTTATACCCCCATGAGTGGAAGTGCCCTATGCTCTCTAAGCTTTGCTTTTTAGACGTTTCAGGACTCACCGTACACTTCTCCAGAGTGGCTGTTGACAATTTACATCCCACCCATCAGTGTAGCAAGGCTCCCATTTCTCCATGGCCTGTCCTGCATTTCTGGTGTTGACACTTTTTTCAGCATGGCCCTTTTGACCGATGGGAAGCGAGACATCTTTGTAGCGCTGATTTGCCTTTCCAGGTTGCTTGGTTGGCCAAAAAGGGCGTATGCGTTTTTTCCTGAATATATTCAGGAAAAAACGCATACGCCCTTTTTGGCCAAGGGCATCATTGTCAAAGTTTTTCCGCTTTTCATGTGCTTTAAAGGCGATTCGAATCTACCTCCTGAAATCTGTTTCCTGCAATTCTGCCTTGATTTCAAATCCTCTTCTTTGCCTTCCCTCAATATATTTGTGGATGAGAGTTATCATTTATAACTCTGCAGGTTTGTGAATTGCAGTGCCCTGAACCTCCATTTTACAACTCGCTTTTTAGGGAGCTGGCAGCAAAAGCGCAGGATGGCTTCAGGCCCTGTTCTGGTTCCGGGGGGCAGGCTGAGCCTGTGGTTAATTCTTCTTCCTGATGGGAAAATAGAGTGACCTGTGCCTGTCCCAACACCAAGAGCTAGTCTCTCATTGGTTCCACGTCTTCCCGTTCATCCTCAGTACAAATTGCAACCTGTACGGAACAGGAGGTTAAAGGTGATGATGCTCCAAGGAGGGAGATTGCTAGTAAAGTGGCTGGAATGGCGAATCCGGGCACAAGCAGATGAGAAATGAGGTGCGTTTTAGAAACCTTTCGCCATCACACGGTGTACCATCTTCTGGGTATCTCATGCATGTTTTCGATGTAGGAAGATGCCCTTGAACCTGGAGATTTGGGACCCATGCGATGGGTACCACGCAGTATTACTTTAAAGGGTCTGCGTTTGCTCACCCAACCTCACCAAACCTCTCAGCCGCCACAGTGTCCACCCTTATGTCTCATCCAGCTGTGGGTCTAGATATGGTCAATCCAGGTTGCATCACAGCCCCTGAACGCATTGTGTAAGAATTTCTCTCTCTTTCACTGTCTTTGTTTCATGGGTTTTTCAAAGTAATTTATTTTTATAATGGGGTTTAGCTGCTTTTCACTGCTGTGTTTATGCCGCTTTACACCCACTTGACACACTAACAGAGAGATATTAATACGTAAGTTTTAAGATTATTACTAGTCAGATATATTTTTGTGCGGTGAATAGGGCGTGTTGAGTCCAGTTCTCTGAGCAAGGCGTAGGTCTTGTCTATTACATATTGGGTTTATGGAATGGTATCTGAGCTAATTTGAAACCCTTGTTTTATGTATCACCCCACCTCACCTTTCCCGTTAAGCAGCCATAGTGTGTTTTCTGCATGTGTGACTCTGTTCTGTTTTGTAATTCAGTTCAAGTGTAACGGTTTTTACATTCCCTCTATAAGTGATACCTTATGAGAAGTGTCCTTTTCTGTGTGACTTATTTCACTTAGAGTCGTCGTACCTAAATCCACTCATCATGCTGCTACTAGCCTTATGACATTGATTTCACGGCTGAGTGATATTCCATTGTACATAAGGACCACAACTTCTTTATCCATTTTTCTCTTTCCTGCGATATTGAAGGTGGAATGAAGTGGAGGTCCTTGTCAACAGAGCAGCCCTAAACTTTGGGTTGCTTGTGTCTTGCTGATTTTTCATTTTCCCAATTTATACCCCCATGAGTGGAAGTGCCCTATGCTCTCTAAGCTTTGCTTTTTAGACGTTTCAGGACTCACCGTACACTTCTCCAGAGTGGCTGTTGACAATTTACATCCCGCCCATCAGTGTAGCAAGGCTCCCATTTCTCCATGGCCTGTCCTGCATTTCTGGTGTTGACACTTTTTTCAGCATGGCCCTTTTGACCGATGGGAAGCGAGACATCTTTGTAGCGCTGATTTGCCTTTCCAGGTTGCTTGGTTGGCCAAAAAGGGCGTATGCGTTTTTTCCTGAATATATTCAGGAAAAAACGCATACGCCCTTTTTGGCCAAGGGCATCATTGTCAAAGTTTTTCCGCTTTTCATGTGCTTTAAAGGCGATTCGAATCTACCTCCTGAAATCTGTTTCCTGCAATTCTGCCTTGATTTCAAATCCTCTTCTTTGCCTTCCCTCAATATATTTGTGGATGAGAGTTATCATTTATAACTCTGCAGGTTTGTGAATTGCAGTGCCCTGAACCTCCATTTTACAACTCGCTTTTTAGGGAGCTGGCAGCAAAAGCGCAGGATGGCTTCAGGCCCTGTTCTGGTTCCGGGGGGCAGGCTGAGCCTGTGGTTAATTCTACTTCCTGATGGGAAAATAGAGTGACCTGTGCCTGTCCCAACACCAAGAGCTAGTCTCTCATTGGTTCCACGTCTTCCCGTTCATCCTCAGTACAAATTGCAACCTGTACGGAACAGGAGGTTAAAGGTGATGATGCTCCAAGGAGGGAGATTGCTAGTAAAGTGGCTGGAATGGCGAATCCGGGCACAAGCAGATGAGAAATGAGGTGCGTTTTAGAAACCTTTCGCCATCACACGGTGTACCATCTTCTGGGTATCTCATGCATGTTTTCGATGTAGGAAGATGACCTTGAACCTGGAGATTTGGGACCCATGCGATGGGTACCACGCAGTATTACTTTAAAGGGTCTGCGTTTGCTCACCCAACCTCACCAAACCTCTCAGCCACCACAGTGTCCACCCTTATGTCTCATCCAGCTGTGGGTCTAGATATGGTCAATCCAGGTTGCATCACAGCCCCTGAACGCATTGTCTAAGAATTTCTCTCTCTTTCACTGGCTTTGTTTCATGGGTTTTTCAAAGTAATTTATTTTTATAATGGGGTTTAGCTGCTTTTCACTGCTGTGTTTATGCCGCTTTTTACCCACTTGACACACTAACAGAGAGATATCAATACATAGGTTTTAAGATTATTACTAGTCAGATATATTCTTGTGCGGTGAATAGGGCGTGTTGAGTCCAGTTCTCTGAGCAAGGAGTAGGTCTTGTCTATTACATATTGGGTTTATGGAACGGTATCTGAGCTAATTTGAAACCCTTGTTTTATGTATCACCCCACCTCACCTTTCCCGTTAAGCAGCCATAGTGTGTTTTCTGCATGTGTGACTCTGTTCTGTTTTGTAATTCAGTTCAAGTGTAACGGTTTTTACATTCCCTCTATAAGTGATACCTTATGAGAAGTGTCCTTTGCTGTGTGACTTATTTCACTTAGAGTCGTCGTACCTAAATCCACTCATCATGCTGCTACTAGCCTTATGACATTGATTTCACGGCTGAGTGATATTCCATTGTACATAAGGACCACAACTTCTTTATCCATTTTTCTCTTTCCTGGGATATTGAAGGTGGAATGAAGTGGAGGTCCTTGTCAACAGAGCAGCCCTCAACTTTGGGGTGCTTGTGTCTTGCTGATTTTTAATTTTCCCAATTTATACCCCCATGAGTGGAAGTGCCCTATGCTCTCTAAGCTTTGCTTTTCAGACGTTTCAGGACTCACCGTACACTTCTCCAGAGTGGCTGTTGACAATTTACATCCCGCCCATCAGTGTAGCAAGGCTCCCATTTCTCCATGGCCTGTCCTGCATTTCTGGTTTTGACACTTTTTTCAGCATGGCCCTTTTGACCAATGGGAAGCGAGACATCTTTGTAGCGCTGATTTGCCTTTCCAGGTTGCTTGGTTGGCCAAAAAGGGCGTATGCGTTTTTTCCTGAATATATTCAGGAAAAAACGCATACGCCCTTTTTGGCCAAGGGCATCATTGTCAACGTTTTGCCGCTTTTCATGTGCTTTAAAGGCGATTCGAATCTACCTCCTGAAATCTGTTTCCTGCAATTCTGCCTTGATTTCAAATCCTCTTCTTTGCCTTCCCTCAATATATTTGTGGATGAGAGTTATCATTTATAACTCTGCAGGTTTGTGAATTGCAGTGCCCTGAACCTCCAATTTACAACTCGCTTTTTAGGGAGCTGGCCGCAAAAGCGCAGGATGGCTTCAGGCCCTGTTCTGGTTCCGGGGGGCAGGCGGAGCCTGTGGTTAATTATTCTTCCTGATGGGAAAATAGAGTGACCTGTGCCTGTCCCAACACCAAGAGCTAGTCTTTCATTGGTTCCACGTCTTCCCGTTCATCCTCAGTACAAATTGCAACCTGTACGGAACAGGAGGTTAAAGGTGCTGATGCTCCAAGGAGGGAGATTGCTAGTAAAGTGGCTGGAATAGCGAACCCGGGCACAAGGAGATGAGAAATGAGGTGCGTTTTAGAAACCTTTCCCCATCACACGGTGTACCATCTTCTGGGTTTCTCATGCATGTTTTCGATGTAGGAAGATGCCCTTGAACCTGGAGATTTGGGACCCATGCGATGGGTACCACGCAGTATTACTTTAAAGGGGCTGCGTTTGCTCACCCAACCTCACCAAACCTCTCAGCCGCAACAGTGTCCACCCTTATGTCTCATCCAGCTGTGGGTCTAGATATGGTCAATCCAGGTTGCATCACAGCCCCTGAACGCATTGTGTAAGAATTTCGCTCTCTTTCACTGTCTTTGTTTCATGGGTTTTTCAAAGTAATTTATTTTTATAATGGGGTTTAGCTGCTTTTCACTGCTGTGTTTATGCCGCTTTACACCCACTTGACACACTAACAGAGAGATATCAATACATAGCTTTTAAGATTATTACTAGTCAGATATATTCTTGTGCGGTGAATAGGGCGTGTTGAGTCCAGTTCTCTGAGCAAGGAGTAGGTCTTGTCTATTACATATTGGGTTTATGGAACGGTATCTGAGCTAATTTGAAACCCTTGTTTTATGTATCACCCCACCTCACCTTTCCCGTTAAGCAGCCATAGTGTGTTTTCTGCATGTGTGACTCTGTTCTGTTTTGTAATTCAGTTCAAGTGTAACGGTTTTTACATTCCCTCTATAAGTGATACCTTATGAGAAGTGTCCTTTTCTGTGTGACTTATTTCACTTAGAATCGTCGTACCTAAATCCACTCATCATGCTGCTACTAGCCTTATGACATTGATTTCATGGCTGAGTGATATTCCATTGTACATAAGGACCACAACTTCTTTATCCATTTTTCTCTTTCCTGGGATATTGAAGGTGGAATGAAGTGGAGGTCCTTGTCAACAGAGCAGTCCTAAACTTTGGGGTGCTTGTGTCTTGCTGAATTTTAATTTTCCCAATTTATACCCCCATGAGTGGAAGTGCCCTATACTCTCTAAGCTTTGCTTTTCAGACGTTTCAGGACTCACCGTACACTTCTCCAGAGTGGCTGTTGACAATTTACATCCCGCCCATCAGTGTAGCAAGGCTCCCATTTCTCCATGGCATGTCCTGCATTTCTGGTTTTGACACTTTTTTCAGCATGGCCCTTTTGACCGATGGGAAGCGAGACTTCTTTGTAGCACTGATTTACATTTCCAGGTTGCTTGCTTGGCCAAAAAGGGCGTATGCGTTTTTTCCTGAATATATTCAGGAAAAAACGCATACGCCCTTTTTGGCCAAGGGCATCATTGTCAACGTTTTGCCGCTTTTCATGTGCTTTAAAGGCGATTCGAATCTACCTCCTGAAATCTGTTTCCTGCAATTCTGCCTTGATTTCAAATCCTCTTCGTTGCCTTCCCTCAATATATTTGTGGACGAGAGTTATCATTTATAAGTCTTCAGTTTTGTGAATTGCAGTGCCCTGAACCTCCATTTTACAACTCGCTTTTTAGGGAGCTGGCCGCAATAGCGCAGGATGGCTTCAGACCCTGTTCTGGTTCCGGGTGGCAGGCTGAGCCTGTGGTTAATTCTTCTTCCTGATAGGAAAATAGAGTGACCTGTGCCTGTCCCAACACCAAGAGCTAGTCTCTCATTGGTTCCACGTCTTCCCGTTCATCCTCAGGACAAATTGCAACCTGTACGGAACAGGAGGTTAAAGGTGATGATGCTCCAAGGAGGGAGATTGCTAGTAAAGTGGCTGGAATGGCGAACCCGAGCACAAGGAGATGAGAAATGAGGTGCGTTTTAGAAACCTTTCCCCATCACACGGTGTACCATCTTCTGGGTTTCTCATGCATGTTTTCGATGTAGGAAGATTCCCTTGAACCTGGAGATTTGGGACCCATGCGATGGGTACCACGCAGTATTACTTTAAAGGGTCTGCGTTTGCTCACCCAACCTCACCAAACCTCTCAGCCGCAACAGTGTCCACCCTTATGTCTCATCCAGCTGTGGGTCTAGATATGGTCAATCCAGGTTGCATCACAGCCCCTGAACGCATTGTGTAAGAATTTCTCTCTCTTTCACTGTCTTTGTTTCATGGGTTTTTCAAAGTAATTTATTTTTATAATGGGGTTTAGCTGCTTTTCACTGCTGTGTTTATGCCGCTTTACACCCACTTGACACACTAACAGAGAGATATCAATACATAGCTTTTAAGATTATTACTAGTCAGATATATTCTTGTGCGGTGAATAGGGCGTGTTGAGTCCAGTTCTCTGAGCAAGGAGTAGGTCTTGTCTATTACATATTGGGTTTATGGAACGGTATCTGAGCTAATTTGAAACCCTTGTTTTATGTATCACCCCACCTCACCTTTCCCGTTAAGCAGCCATAGTGTGTTTTCTGCATGTGTGACTCTGTTCTGTTTTGTAATTCAGTTCAAGTGTAACGGTTTTTACATTCCCTCTATAAGTGATACCTTATGAGAAGTGTCCTTTTCTGTGTGACTTATTTCACTTGGAGTCGTCGTACCTAAATCCACTCATCATGCTGCTACTAGCCTTATGACATTGATTTCACGGCTGAGTGATATTCCATTGTACATAAGGACCACAACTTCTTTATCCATTTTTCTCTTTCCTGGGATATTGAAGGTGGAATGAAGTGGAGGTCCTTGTCAACAGAGCAGCCCTAAACTTTGGGGTGCTTGTGTCTTGCTGATTTTTAATTTTCCCAATTTATACCCCCATGAGTGGAAGTGCCCTATGCTCTCTAAGCTTTGCTTTTTAGACGTTTCAGGACTCACCGTACACTTCTCCAGAGTGGCTGTTGACAATTTACATCCCGCCCATCAGTGTAGCAAGGCTCCCATTTCTCCATGGCCTGTCCTGCATTTTTGGTTTTGAGACTTTTTTCAGCATGGCCCTTTTCACCGATGGGAAGCGAGACATCTTTGTAGCGCTGATTTGCCTTTCCATGTTGCTTGGTTGGCCAAAAAGGGCGTATGCGTTTTTTCCTGAATATATTCAGGAAAAAACGCATACGCCCTTTTTGGCCAAGGGCATCATTGTCAACGTTTTGCCGCTTTTCATGTGCTTTAAAGGCGATTCGAATCTACCTCCTGAAATCTGTTTCCTGCAATTCTGCCTTGATTTCAAATCCTCTTCTTTGCCTTCCCTCAATATATTTGTGGACGAGAGTTATCATTTATAACTCTGCAGGTTTGTGAATTGCAGTGCCCTGAACCTCCATTTTACAACTCGCGTTTTTGGGAGATGGCCGCAAAAGCGCAGGATGGCTTCAGGCCCTGTTCTTGTTCCGGGGGGCAGGCTGAGCCTGTGGTTAATTCTTCTTCCTGATGGGAAAATAGAGTGACCTGTGCCTGTGCCAACACCAAGAGCTAGTCTCTCATTGGTTCCACGTCTTCCCGTTCATCCTCAGGACAAATTGCAACCTGTACGGAACAGGAGGTTAAAGGTGATGATGCTCCAAGGAGGGAGATTGCTAGTAAAGTGGCTGGAATGGCGAACCCGAGCACAAGGAGATGAGAAATGAGGTGCGTTTTAGAAACCATTCCCCATCACACGGTGTACCATCTTCTGGGTTTCTCATGCATGTTTTCGATGTAGGAAGATGCCCTTGAACCTGGAGATTTGGGACCCATGCGATGGGTACCACACAGTATTACTTTAAAGGGTCTGCGTTTGCTCACCCAACCTCACCAAACCTCTCAGCCGCAACAGTGTCCACCCTTATGTCTCATCCAGCTGTGGGTCTAGATATGGTCAATCCAGGTTGCATCACAGCCCCTGAACGCATTGTGTAAGAATTTCTCTCTCTTTCACTGTCTTTGTTTCATGGGTTTTTCAAAGTAATTTATTTTTATAATGGGGTTTAGCTGCTTTTCACTGCTGTGTTTATGCCGCTTTTTACCCACTTGACACACTAACAGAGAGATATCAATACATAGGTTTTAAGATTATTACTAGTCAGATATATTCTTGTGCGGTGAATAGGGCGTGTTGAGTCCAGTTCTCTGAGCAAGGAGTAGGTCTTGTCTATTACATATTGGGTTTATGGAACGGTATCTGAGCTAATTTGAAACCCTTGTTTTATGTATCACCCCACCTCACCTTTCCCGTTAAGCAGCCATAGTGTGTTTTCTGCATGTGTGACTCTGTTCTGTTTTGTAATTCAGTTCAAGTGTAACGGTTTTTACATTCCCTCTATAAGTGATACCTTATGAGAAGTGTCCTTTTCTGTGTGACTTATTTCACTTAGAGTCGTCGTACCTAAATCCACTCATCATGCTGCTACTAGCCTTATGACATTGATTTCACGGCTGAGTGATATTCCATTGTACATAAGGACCACAACTTCTTTATCCATTTTTCTCTTTCCTGCGATATTGAAGGTGGAATGAAGTGGAGGTCCTTGTCAACAGAGCAGCCCTAAACTTTGGGTTGCTTGTGTCTTGCTGATTTTTCATTTTCCCAATTTATACCCCCATGAGTGGAAGTGCCCTATGCTCTCTAAGCTTTGCTTTTTAGACGTTTCAGGACTCACCGTACACTTCTCCAGAGTGGCTGTTGACAATTTACATCCCACCCATCAGTGTAGCAAGGCTCCCATTTCTCCATGGCCTGTCCTGCATTTCTGGTGTTGACACTTTTTTCAGCATGGCCCTTTTGACCGATGGGAAGCCAGACATCTTTGTAGCGCTGATTTGCCTTTCCAGGTTGCTTGGTTGGCCAAAAAGGGCGTATGCGTTTTTTCCTGAATATATTCAGGAAAAAACGCATACGCCCTTTTTGGCCAAGGGCATCATTGTCAAAGTTTTTCCGCTTTTCATGTGCTTTAAAGGCGATTCGAATCTACCTCCTGAAATCTGTTTCCTGCAATTCTGCCTTGATTTCAAATCCTCTTCTTTGCCTTCCCTCAATATATTTGTGGATGAGAGTTATCATTTATAACTCTGCAGGTTTGTGAATTGCAGTGCCCTGAACCTCCATTTTACAACTCGCTTTTTAGGGAGCTGGCAGCAAAAGCGCAGGATGGCTTCAGGCCCTGTTCTGGTTCCGGGGGGCAGGCTGAGCCTGTGGTTAATTCTTCTTCCTGATGGGAAAATAGAGTGACCTGTGCCTGTCCCAACACCAAGAGCTAGTCTCTCATTGGTTCCACGTCTTCCCGTTCATCCTCAGTACAAATTGCAACCTGTACGGAACAGGAGGTTAAAGGTGATGATGCTCCAAGGAGGGAGATTGCTAGTAAAGTGGCTGGAATGGCGAATCCGGGCACAAGCAGATGAGAAATGAGGTGCGTTTTAGAAACCTTTCGCCATCACACGGTGTACCATCTTCTGGGTATCTCATGCATGTTTTCGATGTAGGAAGATGCCCTTGAACCTGGAGATTTGGGACCCATGCGATGGGTACCACGCAGTATTACTTTAAAGGGTCTGCGTTTGCTCACCCAACCTCACCAAAACTCTCAGCCCCAAGAGTGTCCACCCTTATGTCTCATCCAGCTGTGGGTCTAGATATGGTCAATCCAGGTTGCATCACAGCCCCTGAACGCATTGTGTAAGAATTTCTCTCTCTTTCACTGTCTTTGTTTCATGGGTTTTTCAAAGTAATTTATTTTTATAATGGGGTTTAGCTGCTTTTCACTGCTGTGTTTATGCCGCTTTTTACCCACTTGACACACTAACAGAGAGATATCAATACATAGGTTTTAAGATTATTACTAGTCAGATATATTCTTGTGCGGTGAATAGGGCGTGTTGAGTCCAGTTCTCTGAGCAAGGAGTAGGTCTTGTCTATTACATATTGGGTTTATGGAACGGTATCTGAGCTAATTTGAAACCCTTGTTTTATGTATCACCCCACCTCACCTTTCCCGTTAAGCAGCCATAGTGTGTTTTCTGCATGTGTGACTCTGTTCTGTTTTGTAATTCAGTTCAAGTGTAACGGTTTTTACATTCCCTCTATAAGTGATACCTTATGAGAAGTGTCCTTTGCTGTGTGACTTATTTCACTTAGAGTCGTCGTACCTAAATCCACTCATCATGCTGCTACTAGCCTTATGACATTGATTTCACGGCTGAGTGATATTCCATTGTACATAAGGACCACAACTTCTTTATCCATTTTTCTCTTTCCTGGGATATTGAAGGTGGAATGAAGTGGAGGTCCTTGTCAACAGAGCAGCCCTCAACTTTGGGGTGCTTGTGTCTTGCTGATTTTTAATTTTCCCAATTTATACCCCCATGAGTGGAAGTGCCCTATGCTCTCTAAGCTTTGCTTTTCAGACGTTTCAGGACTCACCGTACACTTCTCCAGAGTGGCTGTTGACAATTTACATCCCGCCCATCAGTGTAGCAAGGCTCCCATTTCTCCATGGCCTGTCCTGCATTTCTGGTTTTGACACTTTTTTCAGCATGGCCCTTTTGACCAATGGGAAGCGAGACATCTTTGTAGCGCTGATTTGCCTTTCCAGGTTGCTTGGTTGGCCAAAAAGGGCGTATGCGTTTTTTCCTGAATATATTCAGGAAAAAACGCATACGCCCTTTTTGGCCAAGGGCATCATTGTCAACGTTTTGCCGCTTTTCATGTGCTTTAAAGGCGATTCGAATCTACCTCCTGAAATCTGTTTCCTGCAATTCTGCCTTGATTTCAAATCCTCTTCTTTGCCTTCCCTCAATATATTTGTGGATGAGAGTTATCATTTATAACTCTGCAGGTTTGTGAATTGCAGTGCCCTGAACCTCCAATTTACAACTCGCTTTTTAGGGAGCTGGCCGCAAAAGCGCAGGATGGCTTCAGGCCCTGTTCTGGTTCCGGGGGGCAGGCGGAGCCTGTGGTTAATTATTCTTCCTGATGGGAAAATAGAGTGACCTGTGCCTGTCCCAACACCAAGAGCTAGTCTTTCATTGGTTCCACGTCTTCCCGTTCATCCTCAGTACAAATTGCAACCTGTACGGAACAGGAGGTTAAAGGTGCTGATGCTCCAAGGAGGGAGATTGCTAGTAAAGTGGCTGGAATAGCGAACCCGGGCACAAGGAGATGAGAAATGAGGTGCGTTTTAGAAACCTTTCCCCATCACACGGTGTACCATCTTCTGGGTTTCTCATGCATGTTTTCGATGTAGGAAGATGCCCTTGAACCTGGAGATTTGGGACCCATGCGATGGGTACCACGCAGTATTACTTTAAAGGGGCTGCGTTTGCTCACCCAACCTCACCAAACCTCTCAGCCGCAACAGTGTCCACCCTTATGTCTCATCCAGCTGTGGGTCTAGATATGGTCAATCCAGGTTGCATCACAGCCCCTGAACGCATTGTGTAAGAATTTCGCTCTCTTTCACTGTCTTTGTTTCATGGGTTTTTCAAAGTAATTTATTTTTATAATGGGGTTTAGCTGCTTTTCACTGCTGTGTTTATGCCGCTTTACACCCACTTGACACACTAACAGAGAGATATCAATACATAGCTTTTAAGATTATTACTAGTCAGATATATTCTTGTGCGGTGAATAGGGCGTGTTGAGTCCAGTTCTCTGAGCAAGGAGTAGGTCTTGTCTATTACATATTGGGTTTATGGAACGGTATCTGAGCTAATTTGAAACCCTTGTTTTATGTATCACCCCACCTCACCTTTCCCGTTAAGCAGCCATAGTGTGTTTTCTGCATGTGTGACTCTGTTCTGTTTTGTAATTCAGTTCAAGTGTAACGGTTTTTACATTCCCTCTATAAGTGATACCTTATGAGAAGTGTCCTTTTCTGTGTGACTTATTTCACTTAGAATCGTCGTACCTAAATCCACTCATCATGCTGCTACTAGCCTTATGACATTGATTTCATGGCTGAGTGATATTCCATTGTACATAAGGACCACAACTTCTTTATCCATTTTTCTCTTTCCTGGGATATTGAAGGTGGAATGAAGTGGAGGTCCTTGTCAACAGAGCAGTCCTAAACTTTGGGGTGCTTGTGTCTTGCTGAATTTTAATTTTCCCAATTTATACCCCCATGAGTGGAAGTGCCCTATACTCTCTAAGCTTTGCTTTTCAGACGTTTCAGGACTCACCGTACACTTCTCCAGAGTGGCTGTTGACAATTTACATCCCGCCCATCAGTGTAGCAAGGCTCCCATTTCTCCATGGCCTGTCCTGCATTTCTGGTTTTGACACTTTTTTCAGCATGGCCCTTTTGACCGATGGGAAGCGAGACATCTTTGTAGCGCTGATTTGCCTTTCCAGGTTGCTTGGTTGGCCAAAAAGGGCGTATGCGTTTTTTCCTGAATATATTCAGGAAAAAACGCATACGCCCTTTTTGGCCAAGGGCATCATTGTCAACATTTTGCCGCTTTTCATGTGCTTTAAAGGCGATTCGAATCTACCTCCTGAAATCTGTTTCCTGCAATTCTGCCTTGATTTCAAATCCTCTTCTTTGCCTTCCCTCAATATATTTGTGGACGAGAGTTATCATTTATAACTCTGCAGGTTTGTGAATTGCAGTGCCCTGAACCTCCATTTTGCAACTCGCTTTTTAGGGAGCTGGCCGCAAAAGCGCAGGATGCCTTCAGGCCCTGTTCTGGTTCCGGGGGCAGGCTGAGCCTATGGTTAATTCTTCTTCCTGATGGGAAAATAGAGTGACCTGTGCCTGTCCCAACACCAAGAGCTAGTCTCTCATTGGTTCCACGTCTTCCCGTTCACCCTCAGGACAAATTGCAACCTGTACGGAGAAGGAGGTTAAAGGTGCTGATTCTCCAAGTAGGGAGATTGTTAGTAAAGCGGCTGGAATAGCGAACCCGGGCACAAGGAGATGAGAAATGAGGTGCGTTTTAGAAACCTTTCCCCATCACACGGTGTACCATCTTCTGGGTTTCTCATGCATGTTTTCGATGTAGGAAGATGCCCTTGAACCTGGAGATTTGGGACCCATGCGATGGGTACCACGCAGTATTACTTTAAAGGGGCTGCGTTTGCTCACCCAACCTCACCAAACCTCTCTGCCGCAACAGTGTCCACCCTTATGTCTCATCCAGCTGTGGGTCTAGATATGGTCAATCCAGGTTGCATCACAGCCCCTGAACGCATTGTGTAAGAATTTCGCTCTCTTTCACTGTCTTTGTTTCATGGGTTTTTCAAAGTAATTTATTTTTATAATGGGGTTTAGCTGCTTTTCACTGCTGTGTTTATGCCGCTTTACACCCACTTGACACACTAACAGAGAGATATCAATACATAGCTTTTAAGATTATTACTAGTCAGATATATTCTTGTGCGGTGAATAGGGCGTGTTGAGTCCAGTTCTCTGAGCAAGGAGTAGGTCTTGTCTATTACATATTGGGTTTATGGAACGGTATCTGAGCTAATTTGAAACCCTTGTTTTATGTATCACCCCACCTCACCTTTCCCGTTAAGCAGCCATAGTGTGTTTTCTGCATGTGTGACTCTGTTCTGTTTTGTAATTCAGTTCAAGTGTAACGGTTTTTACATTCCCTCTATAAGTGATACCTTATGAGAAGTGTCCTTTTCTGTGTGACTTATTTCACTTAGAATCGTCGTACATAAATCCACTCATCATGCTGCTACTAGCCTTATGACATTGATTTCATGGCTGAGTGATATTCCATTGTACATATGGACCACAACTTCTTTATCCATTTTTCTCTTTCCTGGGATATTGAAGGTGGAATGAAGTGGAGGTCCTTGTCAACAGAGCAGCCCTAAACTTTGGGGTGCTTGTGTCTTGCTGATTTTTCATTTTCCCAATTTATACCCCCATGAGTGGAAGTGCCCTATGCTCTCTAAGCTGTGTTTTTTAGATGTTTCAGGACACACCGTACGCTTCTCCAGAGTGGCTGTTGGCAATTTACATCCCGCCCATCAGTGTAGCAAGGCTCCCATTTCTCCATGGCATGTCCTGCATTTCTGGTTTTGACACTTTTTTCAGCATGGCCCTTTTGACCGATGGGAAGCGAGACTTCTTTGTAGCACTGATTTACATTTCCAGGTTGCTTGCTTGGCCAAAAAGGGCGTATGCGTTTTTTCCTGAATATATTCAGGAAAAAACGCATACGCCCTTTTTGGCCAAGGGCATCATTGTCAACGTTTTGCCGCTTTTCATGTGCTTTAAAGGCGATTCGAATCTACCTCCTGAAATCTGTTTCCTGCAATTCTGCCTTGATTTCAAATTCTCTTCTTTGCCTTCCCTCAATATATTTGTGGACGAGAGTTATCATTTATAAGTCTTCAGTTTTGTGAATTGCAGTGCCCTGAACCTCCATTTTACAACTCGCTTTTTAGGGAGCTGGCCGCAATAGCGCAGGATGGCTTCAGACCCTGTTCTGGTTCCGGGTGGCAGGCTGAGCCTGTGGTTAATTCTTCTTCCTGATAGGAAAATAGAGTGACCTGTGCCTGTCCCAACACCAAGAGCTAGTCTCTCATTGGTTCCACGTCTTCCCGTTCATCCTCAGGACAAATTGCAACCTGTACGGAACAGGAGGTTAAAGGTGATGATGCTCCAAGGAGGGAGATTGCTAGTAAAGTGGCTGGAATGGCGAACCCGAGCACAAGGAGATGAGAAATGAGGTGCGTTTTAGAAACCTTTCCCCATCACACGGTGTACCATCTTCTGGGTTTCTCATGCATGTTTTCGATGTAGGAAGATTCCCTTGAACCTGGAGATTTGGGACCCATGCGATGGGTACCACGCAGTATTACTTTAAAGGGGCTGCGTTTGCTCACCCAACCTCACCAAACCTCTCAGCCGCAACAGTGTCCACCCTTATGTCTCATCCAGCTGTGGGTCTAGATATGGTCAATCCAGGTTGCATCACAGCCCCTGAACGCATTGTGTAAGAATTTCTCTCTCTTTCACTGTCTTTGTTTCATGGGTTTTTCAAAGTAATTTATTTTTATAATGGGGTTTAGCTGCTTTTCACTGCTGTGTTTATGCCGCTTTACACCCACTTGACACACTAACAGAGAGATATCAATACATAGCTTTTAAGATTATTACTAGTCAGATATATTCTTGTGCGGTGAATAGGGCGTGTTGAGTCGAGTTCTCTGAGCAAGGAGTAGGTCTTGTCTATTACATATTGGGTTTATGGAACGGTATCTGAGCTAATTTGAAACCCTTGTTTTATGTATCACCCCACCTCACCTTTCCCGTTAAGCAGCCATAGTGTGTTTTCTGCATGTGTGACTCTGTTCTGTTTTGTAATTCAGTTCAAGTGTAACGGTTTTTACATTCCCTCTATAAGTGATACCTTATGAGAAGTGTCCTTTTCTGTGTGACTTATTTCACTTGGAGTCGTCGTACCTAAATCCACTCATCATGCTGCTACTAGCCTTATGACATTGATTTCACGGCTGAGTGATATTCCATTGTACATAAGGACCACAACTTCTTTATCCATTTTTCTCTTTCCTGGGATATTGAAGGTGGAATGAAGTGGAGGTCCTTGTCAACAGAGCAGCCCTAAACTTTGGGGTGCTTGTGTCTTGCTGATTTTTAATTTTCCCAATTTATACCCCCATGAGTGGAAGTGCCCTATGCTCTCTAAGCTTTGCTTTTTAGACGTTTCAGGACTCACCGTACACTTCTCCAGAGTGGCTGTTGACAATTTACATCCCGCCCATCAGTGTAGCAAGGCTCCCATTTCTCCATGGCCTGTCCTGCATTTTTGGTTTTGAGACTTTTTTCAGCATGGCCCTTTTGACCGATGGGAAGCGAGACATCTTTGTAGCGCTGATTTGCCTTTCCATGTTGCTTGGTTGGCCAAAAAGGGCGTATGCGTTTTTTCCTGAATATATTCAGGAAAAAACGCATACGCCCTTTTTGGCCAAGGGCATCATTGTCAACGTTTTGCCGCTTTTCATGTGCTTTAAAGGCGATTCGAATCTACCTCCTGAAATCTGTTTCCTGCAATTCTGCCTTGATTTCAAATCCTCTTCTTTGCCTTCCCTCAATATATTTGTGGATGAGAGTTATCATTTATAACTCTGCAGGTTTGTGAATTGCAGTGCCCTGAACCTCCATTTTACAACTCGCTTTTTAGGGAGCTGGCAGCAAAAGCGCAGGATGGCTTCAGGCCCTGTTCTGGTTCCGGGGGGCAGGCTGAGCCTGTGGTTAATTCTTCTTCCTGATGGGAAAATAGAGTGACCTGTGCCTGTCCCAACACCAAGAGCTAGTCTCTCATTGGTTCCACGTCTTCCCGTTCATCCTCAGTACAAATTGCAACCTGTACGGAACAGGAGGTTAAAGGTGATGATGCTCCAAGGAGGGAGATTGCTAGTAAAGTGGCTGGAATGGCGAATCCGGGCACAAGCAGATGAGAAATGAGGTGCGTTTTAGAAACCTTTCGCCATCACACGGTGTACCATCTTCTGGGTATCTCATGCATGTTTTCGATGTAGGAAGATGCCCTTGAACCTGGAGATTTGGGACCCATGCGATGGGTACCACGCAGTATTACTTTAAAGGGTCTGCGTTTGCTCACCCAACCTCACCAAAACTCTCAGCCCCAAGAGTGTCCACCCTTATGTCTCATCCAGCTGTGGGTCTAGATATGGTCAATCCAGGTTGCATCACAGCCCCTGAACGCATTGTGTAAGAATTTCTCTCTCTTTCACTGTCTTTGTTTCATGGGTTTTTCAAAGTAATTTATTTTTATAATGGGGTTTAGCTGCTTTTCACTGCTGTGTTTATGCCGCTTTTTACCCACTTGACACACTAACAGAGAGATATCAATACATAGGTTTTAAGATTATTACTAGTCAGATATATTCTTGTGCGGTGAATAGGGCGTGTTGAGTCCAGTTCTCTGAGCAAGGAGTAGGTCTTGTCTATTACATATTGGGTTTATGGAACGGTATCTGAGCTAATTTGAAACCCTTGTTTTATGTATCACCCCACCTCACCTTTCCCGTTAAGCAGCCATAGTGTGTTTTCTGCATGTGTGACTCTGTTCTGTTTTGTAATTCAGTTCAAGTGTAACGGTTTTTACATTCCCTCTATAAGTGATACCTTATGAGAAGTGTCCTTTGCTGTGTGACTTATTTCACTTAGAGTCGTCGTACCTAAATCCACTCATCATGCTGCTACTAGCCTTATGACATTGATTTCACGGCTGAGTGATATTCCATTGTACATAAGGACCACAACTTCTTTATCCATTTTTCTCTTTCCTGGGATATTGAAGGTGGAATGAAGTGGAGGTCCTTGTCAACAGAGCAGCCCTCAACTTTGGGGTGCTTGTGTCTTGCTGATTTTTAATTTTCCCAATTTATACCCCCATGAGTGGAAGTGCCCTATGCTCTCTAAGCTTTGCTTTTCAGACGTTTCAGGACTCACCGTACACTTCTCCAGAGTGGCTGTTGACAATTTACATCCCGCCCATCAGTGTAGCAAGGCTCCCATTTCTCCATGGCCTGTCCTGCATTTCTGGTTTTGACACTTTTTTCAGCATGGCCCTTTTGACCAATGGGAAGCGAGACATCTTTGTAGCGCTGATTTGCCTTTCCAGGTTGCTTGGTTGGCCAAAAAGGGCGTATGCGTTTTTTCCTGAATATATTCAGGAAAAAACGCATACGCCCTTTTTGGCCAAGGGCATCATTGTCAACGTTTTGCCGCTTTTCATGTGCTTTAAAGGCGATTCGAATCTACCTCCTGAAATCTGTTTCCTGCAATTCTGCCTTGATTTCAAATCCTCTTCTTTGCCTTCCCTCAATATATTTGTGGATGAGAGTTATCATTTATAACTCTGCAGGTTTGTGAATTGCAGTGCCCTGAACCTCCAATTTACAACTCGCTTTTTAGGGAGCTGGCCGCAAAAGCGCAGGATGGCTTCAGGCCCTGTTCTGGTTCCGGGGGGCAGGCGGAGCCTGTGGTTAATTATTCTTCCTGATGGGAAAATAGAGTGACCTGTGCCTGTCCCAACACCAAGAGCTAGTCTTTCATTGGTTCCACGTCTTCCCGTTCATCCTCAGTACAAATTGCAACCTGTACGGAACAGGAGGTTAAAGGTGCTGATGCTCCAAGGAGGGAGATTGCTAGTAAAGTGGCTGGAATAGCGAACCCGGGCACAAGGAGATGAGAAATGAGGTGCGTTTTAGAAACCTTTCCCCATCACACGGTGTACCATCTTCTGGGTTTCTCATGCATGTTTTCGATGTAGGAAGATGCCCTTGAACCTGGAGATTTGGGACCCATGCGATGGGTACCACGCAGTATTACTTTAAAGGGGCTGCGTTTGCTCACCCAACCTCACCAAACCTCTCAGCCGCAACAGTGTCCACCCTTATGTCTCATCCAGCTGTGGGTCTAGATATGGTCAATCCAGGTTGCATCACAGCCCCTGAACGCATTGTGTAAGAATTTCGCTCTCTTTCACTGTCTTTGTTTCATGGGTTTTTCAAAGTAATTTATTTTTATAATGGGGTTTAGCTGCTTTTCACTGCTGTGTTTATGCCGCTTTACACCCACTTGACACACTAACAGAGAGATATCAATACATAGCTTTTAAGATTATTACTAGTCAGATATATTCTTGTGCGGTGAATAGGGCGTGTTGAGTCCAGTTCTCTGAGCAAGGAGTAGGTCTTGTCTATTACATATTGGGTTTATGGAACGGTATCTGAGCTAATTTGAAACCCTTGTTTTATGTATCACCCCACCTCACCTTTCCCGTTAAGCAGCCATAGTGTGTTTTCTGCATGTGTGACTCTGTTCTGTTTTGTAATTCAGTTCAAGTGTAACGGTTTTTACATTCCCTCTATAAGTGATACCTTATGAGAAGTGTCCTTTGCTGTGTGACTTATTTCACTTAGAGTCGTCGTACCTAAATCCACTCATCATGCTGCTACTAGCCTTATGACATTGATTTCACGGCTGAGTGATATTCCATTGTACATAAGGACCACAACTTCTTTATCCATTTTTCTCTTTCCTGGGATATTGAAGGTGGAATGAAGTGGAGGTCCTTGTCAACAGAGCAGCCCTCAACTTTGGGGTGCTTGTGTCTTGCTGATTTTTAATTTTCCCAATTTATACCCCCATGAGTGGAAGTGCCCTATGCTCTCTAAGCTTTGCTTTTCAGACGTTTCAGGACTCACCGTACACTTCTCCAGAGTGGCTGTTGACAATTTACATCCCGCCCATCAGTGTAGCAAGGCTCCCATTTCTCCATGGCCTGTCCTGCATTTCTGGTTTTGACACTTTTTTCAGCATGGCCCTTTTGACCAATGGGAAGCGAGACATCTTTGTAGCGCTGATTTGCCTTTCCAGGTTGCTTGGTTGGCCAAAAAGGGCGTATGCGTTTTTTCCTGAATATATTCAGGAAAAAACGCATACGCCCTTTTTGGCCAAGGGCATCATTGTCAACGTTTTGCCGCTTTTCATGTGCTTTAAAGGCGATTCGAATCTACCTCCTGAAATCTGTTTCCTGCAATTCTGCCTTGATTTCAAATCCTCTTCTTTGCCTTCCCTCAATATATTTGTGGATGAGAGTTATCATTTATAACTCTGCAGGTTTGTGAATTGCAGTGCCCTGAACCTCCAATTTACAACTCGCTTTTTAGGGAGCTGGCCGCAAAAGCGCAGGATGGCTTCAGGCCCTGTTCTGGTTCCGGGGGGCAGGCGGAGCCTGTGGTTAATTATTCTTCCTGATGGGAAAATAGAGTGACCTGTGCCTGTCCCAACACCAAGAGCTAGTCTTTCATTGGTTCCACGTCTTCCCGTTCATCCTCAGTACAAATTGCAACCTGTACGGAACAGGAGGTTAAAGGTGCTGATGCTCCAAGGAGGGAGATTGCTAGTAAAGTGGCTGGAATAGCGAACCCGGGCACAAGGAGATGAGAAATGAGGTGCGTTTTAGAAACCTTTCCCCATCACACGGTGTACCATCTTCTGGGTTTCTCATGCATGTTTTCGATGTAGGAAGATGCCCTTGAACCTGGAGATTTGGGACCCATGCGATGGGTACCACGCAGTATTACTTTAAAGGGGCTGCGTTTGCTCACCCAACCTCACCAAACCTCTCAGCCGCAACAGTGTCCACCCTTATGTCTCATCCAGCTGTGGGTCTAGATATGGTCAATCCAGGTTGCATCACAGCCCCTGAACGCATTGTGTAAGAATTTCGCTCTCTTTCACTGTCTTTGTTTCATGGGTTTTTCAAAGTAATTTATTTTTATAATGGGGTTTAGCTGCTTTTCACTGCTGTGTTTATGCCGCTTTACACCCACTTGACACACTAACAGAGAGATATCAATACATAGCTTTTAAGATTATTACTAGTCAGATATATTCTTGTGCGGTGAATAGGGCGTGTTGAGTCCAGTTCTCTGAGCAAGGAGTAGGTCTTGTCTATTACATATTGGGTTTATGGAACGGTATCTGAGCTAATTTGAAACCCTTGTTTTATGTATCACCCCACCTCACCTTTCCCGTTAAGCAGCCATAGTGTGTTTTCTGCATGTGTGACTCTGTTCTGTTTTGTAATTCAGTTCAAGTGTAACGGTTTTTACATTCCCTCTATAAGTGATACCTTATGAGAAGTGTCCTTTTCTGTGTGACTTATTTCACTTAGAATCGTCGTACCTAAATCCACTCATCATGCTGCTACTAGCCTTATGACATTGATTTCATGGCTGAGTGATATTCCATTGTACATAAGGACCACAACTTCTTTATCCATTTTTCTCTTTCCTGGGATATTGAAGGTGGAATGAAGTGGAGGTCCTTGTCAACAGAGCAGTCCTAAACTTTGGGGTGCTTGTGTCTTGCTGAATTTTAATTTTCCCAATTTATACCCCCATGAGTGGAAGTGCCCTATACTCTCTAAGCTTTGCTTTTCAGACGTTTCAGGACTCACCGTACACTTCTCCAGAGTGGCTGTTGACAATTTACATCCCGCCCATCAGTGTAGCAAGGCTCCCATTTCTCCATGGCCTGTCCTGCATTTCTGGTTTTGACACTTTTTTCAGCATGGCCCTTTTGACCGATGGGAAGCGAGACATCTTTGTAGCGCTGATTTTCCTTTCCAGGTTGCTTGGTTGGCCAAAAAGGGCGTATGCGTTTTTTCCTGAATATATTCAGGAAAAAACGCATACGCCCTTTTTGGCCAAGGGCATCATTGTCAACATTTTGCCGCTTTTCATGTGCTTTAAAGGCGATTCGAATCTACCTCCTGAAATCTGTTTCCTGCAATTCTGCCTTGATTTCAAATCCTCTTCTTTGCCTTCCCTCAATATATTTGTGGACGAGAGTTATCATTTATAACTCTGCAGGTTTGTGAATTGCAGTGCCCTGAACCTCCATTTTGCAACTCGCTTTTTAGGGAGCTGGCCGCAAAAGCGCAGGATGCCTTCAGGCCCTGTTCTGGTTCCGGGGGCAGGCTGAGCCTATGGTTAATTCTTCTTCCTGATGGGAAAATAGAGTGACCTGTGCCTGTCCCAACACCAAGAGCTAGTCTCTCATTGGTTCCACGTCTTCCCGTTCACCCTCAGGACAAATTGCAACCTGTACGGAGAAGGAGGTTAAAGGTGCTGATTCTCCAAGTAGGGAGATTGTTAGTAAAGCGGCTGGAATAGCGAACCCGGGCACAAGGAGATGAGAAATGAGGTGCGTTTTAGAAACCTTTCCCCATCACACGGTGTACCATCTTCTGGGTTTCTCATGCATGTTTTCGATGTAGGAAGATGCCCTTGAACCTGGAGATTTGGGACCCATGCGATGGGTACCACGCAGTATTACTTTAAAGGGGCTGCGTTTGCTCACCCAACCTCACCAAACCTCTCAGCCGCAACAGTGTCCACCCTTATGTCTCATCCAGCTGTGGGTCTAGATATGGTCAATCCAGGTTGCATCACAGCCCCTGAACGCATTGTGTAAGAATTTCGCTCTCTTTCACTGTCTTTGTTTCATGGGTTTTTCAAAGTAATTTATTTTTATAATGGGGTTTAGCTGCTTTTCACTGCTGTGTTTATGCCGCTTTACACCCACTTGACACACTAACAGAGAGATATCAATACATAGCTTTTAAGATTATTACTAGTCAGATATATTCTTGTGCGGTGAATAGGGCGTGTTGAGTCCAGTTCTCTGAGCAAGGAGTAGGTCTTGTCTATTACATATTGGGTTTATGGAACGGTATCTGAGCTAATTTGAAACCCTTGTTTTATGTATCACCCCACCTCACCTTTCCCGTTAAGCAGCCATAGTGTGTTTTCTGCATGTGTGACTCTGTTCTGTTTTGTAATTCAGTTCAAGTGTAACGGTTTTTACATTCCCTCTATAAGTGATACCTTATGAGAAGTGTCCTTTTCTGTGTGACTTATTTCACTTAGAATCGTCGTACATAAATCCACTCATCATGCTGCTACTAGCCTTATGACATTGATTTCATGGCTGAGTGATATTCCATTGTACATATGGACCACAACTTCTTTATCCATTTTTCTCTTTCCTGGGATATTGAAGGTGGAATGAAGTGGAGGTCCTTGTCAACAGAGCAGCCCTAAACTTTGGGGTGCTTGTGTCTTGCTGATTTTTCATTTTCCCAATTTATACCCCCATGAGTGGAAGTGCCCTATGCTCTCTAAGCTGTGTTTTTTAGATGTTTCAGGACACACCGTACGCTTCTCCAGAGTGGCTGTTGGCAATTTACATCCCGCCCATCAGTGTAGCAAGGCTCCCATTTCTCCATGGCATGTCCTGCATTTCTGGTTTTGACACTTTTTTCAGCATGGCCCTTTTGACCGATGGGAAGCGAGACTTCTTTGTAGCACTGATTTACATTTCCAGGTTGCTTGCTTGGCCAAAAAGGGCGTATGCGTTTTTTCCTGAATATATTCAGGAAAAAACGCATACGCCCTTTTTGGCCAAGGGCATCATTGTCAACGTTTTGCCGCTTTTCATGTGCTTTAAAGGCGATTCGAATCTACCTCCTGAAATCTGTTTCCTGCAATTCTGCCTTGATTTCAAATTCTCTTCTTTGCCTTCCCTCAATATATTTGTGGACGAGAGTTATCATTTATAAGTCTTCAGTTTTGTGAATTGCAGTGCCCTGAACCTCCATTTTACAACTCGCTTTTTAGGGAGCTGGCCGCAATAGCGCAGGATGGCTTCAGACCCTGTTCTGGTTCCGGGTGGCAGGCTGAGCCTGTGGTTAATTCTTCTTCCTGATAGGAAAATAGAGTGACCTGTGCCTGTCCCAACACCAAGAGCTAGTCTCTCATTGGTTCCACGTCTTCCCGTTCATCCTCAGGACAAATTGCAACCTGTACGGAACAGGAGGTTAAAGGTGATGATGCTCCAAGGAGGGAGATTGCTAGTAAAGTGGCTGGAATGGCGAACCCGAGCACAAGGAGATGAGAAATGAGGTGCGTTTTAGAAACCTTTCCCCATCACACGGTGTACCATCTTCTGGGTTTCTCATGCATGTTTTCGATGTAGGAAGATTCCCTTGAACCTGGAGATTTGGGACCCATGCGATGGGTACCACGCAGTATTACTTTAAAGGGGCTGCGTTTGCTCACCCAACCTCACCAAACCTCTCAGCCGCAACAGTGTCCACCCTTATGTCTCATCCAGCTGTGGGTCTAGATATGGTCAATCCAGGTTGCATCACAGCCCCTGAACGCATTGTGTAAGAATTTCTCTCTCTTTCACTGTCTTTGTTTCATGGGTTTTTCAAAGTAATTTATTTTTATAATGGGGTTTAGCTGCTTTTCACTGCTGTGTTTATGCCGCTTTACACCCACTTGACACACTAACAGAGAGATATCAATACATAGCTTTTAAGATTATTACTAGTCAGATATATTCTTGTGCGGTGAATAGGGCGTGTTGAGTCGAGTTCTCTGAGCAAGGAGTAGGTCTTGTCTATTACATATTGGGTTTATGGAACGGTATCTGAGCTAATTTGAAACCCTTGTTTTATGTATCACCCCACCTCACCTTTCCCGTTAAGCAGCCATAGTGTGTTTTCTGCATGTGTGACTCTGTTCTGTTTTGTAATTCAGTTCAAGTGTAACGGTTTTTACATTCCCTCTATAAGTGATACCTTATGAGAAGTGTCCTTTTCTGTGTGACTTATTTCACTTGGAGTCGTCGTACCTAAATCCACTCATCATGCTGCTACTAGCCTTATGACATTGATTTCACGGCTGAGTGATATTCCATTGTACATAAGGACCACAACTTCTTTATCCATTTTTCTCTTTCCTGGGATATTGAAGGTGGAATGAAGTGGAGGTCCTTGTCAACAGAGCAGCCCTAAACTTTGGGGTGCTTGTGTCTTGCTGATTTTTAATTTTCCCAATTTATACCCCCATGAGTGGAAGTGCCCTATGCTCTCTAAGCTTTGCTTTTTAGACGTTTCAGGACTCACCGTACACTTCTCCAGAGTGGCTGTTGACAATTTACATCCCGCCCATCAGTGTAGCAAGGCTCCCATTTCTCCATGGCCTGTCCTGCATTTTTGGTTTTGAGACTTTTTTCAGCATGGCCCTTTTGACCGATGGGAAGCGAGACATCTTTGTAGCGCTGATTTGCCTTTCCATGTTGCTTGGTTGGCCAAAAAGGGCGTATGCGTTTTTTCCTGAATATATTCAGGAAAAAACGCATACGCCCTTTTTGGCCAAGGGCATCATTGTCAACGTTTTGCCGCTTTTCATGTGCTTTAAAGGCGATTCGAATCTACCTCCTGAAATCTGTTTCCTGCAATTCTGCCTTGATTTCAAATCCTCTTCTTTGCCTTCCCTCAATATATTTGTGGACGAGAGTTATCATTTATAACTCTGCAGGTTTGTGAATTGCAGTGCCCTGAACCTCCATTTTACAACTCGCGTTTTTGGGAGATGGCCGCAAAAGCGCAGGATGGCTTCAGGCCCTGTTCTTGTTCCGGGGGGCAGGCTGAGCCTGTGGTTAATTCTTCTTCCTGATGGGAAAATAGAGTGACCTGTGCCTGTGCCAACACCAAGAGCTAGTCTCTCATTGGTTCCACGTCTTCCCGTTCATCCTCAGGACAAATTGCAACCTGTACGGAACAGGAGGTTAAAGGTGATGATGCTCCAAGGAGGGAGATTGCTAGTAAAGTGGCTGGAATGGCGAACCCGAGCACAAGGAGATGAGAAATGAGGTGCGTTTTAGAAACCATTCCCCATCACACGGTGTACCATCTTCTGGGTTTCTCATGCATGTTTTCGATGTAGGAAGATGCCCTTGAACCTGGAGATTTGGGACCCATGCGATGGGTACCACACAGTATTACTTTAAAGGGTCTGCGTTTGCTCACCCAACCTCACCAAACCTCTCAGCCGCAACAGTGTCCACCCTTATGTCTCATCCAGCTGTGGGTCTAGATATGGTCAATCCAGGTTGCATCACAGCCCCTGAACGCATTGTGTAAGAATTTCGCTCTCTTTCACTGTCTTTGTTTCATGGGTTTTTCAAAGTAATTTATTTTTATAATGGGGTTTAACTGCTTTTCACTGCTGTGTTTATGCCGCTTTACACCCACTTGACACACTAACAGAGAGATATCAATACATAGCTTTTAAGATTATTACTAGTCAGATATATTCTTGTGCGGTGAATAGGGCGTGTTGAGTCGAGTTCTCTGAGCAAGGAGTAGGTCTTGTCTATTACATATTGGGTTTATGGAACGGTATCTGAGCTAATTTGAAACCCTTGTTTTATGTATCACCCCACCTCACCTTTCCCGTTAAGCAGCCATAGTGTGTTTTCTGCATGTGTGACTCTGTTCTGTTTTGTAATTCAGTTCAAGTGTAACGGTTTTTACATTCCCTCTATAAGTGATACCTTATGAGAAGTGTCCTTTGCTGTGTGACTTATTTCACTTAGAATCGTCGTACCTAAATCCACTCATCATGCTGCTACTTGCCTTATGACATTGATTTCATGGCTGAGTGATATTCCATTGTACATAAGGACCACAATTTCTTTATCCATTTTTCTCTTTCCTGGGATATTGAAGGTGGAATGAAGTGGAGGTCCTTGTCAACAGAGCAGTCCTAAACTTTGGGGTGCTTGTGTCTTGCTGAATTTTAATTTTCCCAATTTATACCCCCATGAGTGGAAGTGCCCTATGCTCTCTAAGCTTTGCTTTTCAGACGTTTCAGGACTCACCGTACACTTCTCCAGAGTGGCTGTTGACAATTTACATCCCGCCCATCAGTGTAGCTAGGCTCCCATTTCTCCATGGCCTGTCCTGCATTTCTGGTTTTGACACTTTTTTCAGCATGGCCCTTTTGACCGAAGGGAAGCGAGACATCTTTGTAGCGCTGATTTGCCTTTCCAGGTTGCTTGGTTGGCCAAAAAGGGCGTATGCGTTTTTTCCTGAATATATTCAGGAAAAAACGCATACGCCCTTTTTGGCCAAGGGCATCATTGTCAACGTTTTGCCGCTTTTCATGTGCTTTAAAGGCGATTCGAATCTACCTCCTGAAATCTGTTTCCTGCAATTCTGCCTTGATTTCAAATCCTCTTCTTTGCCTTCTCTCAATATATTTGTGGACGAGAGTTATCATTTATAACTCTGCAGGTTTTTGAATTGCAGTGCCCTGAACCTCCATTTTGCAACTCGCTTTTTAGGGAGCTGGCCGCAAAAGCGCAGGATGCCTTCAGGCCCTGTTCTGGTTCCGGGGGCAGGCTGAGCCTGTGGTTAATTCTTCTTCCTGATGGGAAAATAGAGTGACCTGTGCCTGTCCCAACACCAAGAGCTAGTCTCTCATTGGTTCCACGTCTTCCCGTTCACCCTCAGGACAAATTGCAACCTGTACGGAGAAGGAGGTTAAAGGTGCTGATTCTCCAAGTAGGGAGATTGTTAGTAAAGCGGCTGGAATAGCGAACCCGGGCACAAGGAGATGAGAAATGAGGTGCGTTTTAGAAACCTTTCCACATCACACGGTGTACCATCTTCTGGGTTTCTCATGCATGTTTTCGATGTAGGAAGATGCCCTTGAACCTGGCGATTTGGGACCCATGCGATGGGTACCATGCAGTATTACTTGAAAGGGTCTGCGTTTGCTCACCCAACCTCACCAAACCTCTCAGCCCCAAGAGTGTCCACCCTTATGTCTCATCCAGCTGTGGGTCTAGATATGGTCAATCCAGGTTGCATCACAGCCCGTGAACGCATTGTGTAAGAATTTCTCTCTCTTTCACTGTCTTTGTTTCATGGGTTTTTCAAAGTAATTTATTTTTATAATGGGGTTTAGCTGCTTTTCACTGCTGTGTTTATGCCGCTTTACACCCACTTGACACACTAACAGAGAGATATCAATACATAGGTTTTAAGATTATTACTAGTCAGATATATTCTTGTGCGGTGAATAGGGCGTGTTGAGTCCAGTTCTCTGAGCAAGGAGTAGGTCTTGTCTATTACATATTGGTTTTATGGAACGGTATCTGAGCTAATTTGAAACCCTTGTTTTATGTATCACCCCACCTCACCTTTCCCGTTAAGCAGCCATAGTGTGTTTTCTGCATGTGTGACTCTGTTCTGTTTTGTAATTCAGTTCAAGTGTAACGGTTTTTACATTCCCTCTATCAGTGATACCTTATGAGAAGTGTCCTTTTCTGTGTGACTTATTTCACTTAGAATCGTCGTACCTAAATCCACTCATCATGCTGCTACTAGCCTTATGACATTGATTTCATGGCTGAGTGATATTCCATTGTACATAAGGACCACAACTTCTTTATCCATTTTTCTCTTTCCTGGGATATTGAAGGTGGAATGAAGTGGAGGTCCTTGTCAACAGAGCAGCCGTAAACTGTGGGGTGCTTGTGTCTTGCTGATTTTTCATTTTCCCAATTTATAACCCCATGAGTGGAAGTGCCCTATGCTCTCTAAGCTTTGCTTTTTAGACGTTTCAGGACTCACCGTACACTTCTCCAGAGTGGCTGTTGACAATTTACATCCCGCCCATCAGTGTAGCAAGGCTCCCATTTCTCCATGGCCTGTCCTGCATTTCTGGTTTTGACACTTTTTTCAGCATGGCCCTTTTGACCGATGGGAAGCGAGACATCTTTGTAGCGCTGATTTGCCTTTCCAGGTTGCTTGGTTGGCCAAAAAGGGCGTATGCGTTTTTTCCTGAATATATTCAGGAAAAAACGCATACGCCCTTTTTGGCCAAGGGCATCATTGTCAACGTTTTGCCGCTTTTCATGTGCTTTAAAGGCGATTCGAATCTACCTCCTGAAATCTGTTTCCTGCAATTCTGCCTTGATTTCAAATCCTCTTCTTTGCCTTCCCTCAATATATTTGTGGATGAGAGTTATCATTTATAAGTCTGCAGGTTTGTGAATTGCAGTGCCCTGAACCTCCATTTTACAACTCGCTTTTTAGGGAGCTGGCCGCAAAAGCGCAGGATGGCTTCAGGCCCTGTTCTGGTTCCGGGGGCAGGCTGAGCCTGTGGTTAATTCTTCTTCCTGATGGGAAAATAGAGTGACCTGTGCCTGTCCCAACACCAAGAGCTAGTCTTTCATTGGTTCCACGTCTTCCCGTTCATCCTCAGGACAAATTGCAACCTGTACGGAACAGGAGGTTAAAGGTGCTGATGCTCCAAGGAGGGAGATTGCTAGTAAAGTGGCTGGAATGGCGAACCCGGGCACAAGAAGATGAGAAATGAGGTGCGTTTTAGAAACCTTTCGCCATCACACGGTGTACCATCTTCTGGGTATCTCATGCATGTTTTCGATGTAGGAAGATGCCCTGGAACCTGGAGATTTGGGACCCATGCGATGGGTACCCCGCAGTATTACTTTAAAGGGTCTGCGTTTTCTCACCCAACCTCACCAAACCTCTCAGCCGCAACAGTGTCCACCCTTATGTCTCATCCAGCTGTGGGTCTAGATATGGTCAATCCAGGTTGCATCACAGCCCCTGAACGCATTGTGTAAGAATTTCTCTCTCTTTCACTGTCTTTGTTTCATGGGTTTTTCAAAGTAATTTATTTTTATAATGGGGTTTAGCTGCTTTTCACTGCTGTGTTTATGCCGCTTTTTACCCACTTGACACACTAACAGAGAGATATCAATACATAGGTTTTAAGATTATTACTAGTCAGATATATTCTTGTGCGGTGAATAGGGCGTGTTGAGTCCAGTTCTCTGAGCAAGGAGTAGGTCTTGTCTATTACATATTGGGTTTATGGAACGGTATCTGAGCTAATTTGAAACCCTTGTTTTATGTATCACCCCACCTCACCTTTCCCGTTAAGCAGCCATAGTGTGTTTTCTGCATGTGTGACTCTGTTCTGTTTTGTAATTCAGTTCAAGTGTAACGGTTTTTACATTCCCTCTATAAGTGATACCTTATGAGAAGTGTCCTTTTCTGTGTGACTTATTTCACTTAGAGTCGTCGTACCTAAATCCACTCATCATGCTGCTACTAGCCTTATGACATTGATTTCACGGCTGAGTGATATTCCATTGTACATAAGGACCACAACTTCTTTATCCATTTTTCTCTTTCCTGGGATATTGAAGGTGGAATGAAGTGGAGGTCCTTGTCAACAGAGCAGCCCTAAACTTTGGGGTGCTTGTGTCTTGCTGATTTTTCATTTTCCCAATTTATACCCCCATGAGTGGAATTGCCCTATGCTCTCTAAGCTTTGCTTTTTAGACGTTTCAGGACTCACCGTACACTTCTCCAGAGTGGCTGTTGACAATTTACATCCCGCCCATCAGTGTAGCAAGGCTCCCATTTCTCCATGGCCTGTCCTGCGTTTCTGGTTTTGACACTTTTTTCAGCATGGCCCTTTTGACCGATGGGAAGCGAGACATCTTTGTAGCGCTGATTTGCCTTTCCAGGTTGCTTGGTTGGCCAAAAAGGGCGTATGCGTTTTTTCCTGAATATATTCAGGAAAAAACGCATACGCCCTTTTTGGCCAAGGGCATCATTGTCAACGTTTTGCCGCTTTTCATGTGCTTTAAAGGCGATTCGAATCTACCTCCTGAAATCTGTTTCCTGCAATTCTGCCTTGATTTCAAATCCTCTTCTTTGCCTTCCCTCAATATATTTGTGGGTGAGAGTTATCATTTATAACTCTGCAGGTTTGTGAATTGCAGTGCCCTGAACCTCCATTTTACAACTCGCTTTTTAGGGAGCTGGCCGCAAAAGCGCAGGATGGCTTCAGGCCCTGTTCTGGTTCCGGGGGGCAGGCTGAGCCTGTGGTTAATTCTTCTTCCTGATGGGAAAATAGAGTGACCTGTGCCTGTCCCAACACCAAGAGCTAGTCTTTCATTGGTTCCACGTCTTCCCGTTCATCCTCAGTACAAATTGCAACCTGTACGGAACAGGAGGTTAAAGGTGCTGATGCTCCAAGGAGGGAGATTGCTAGTAAAGTGGCTGGAATGGCGAACCCGGGCACAAGCAGATGAGAAATGAGGTGCGTTTCAGAAACCTTTCCCCATCACACGGTGTACCATCTTCTGGGTATCTCATGCATGTTTTCGATGTAGGAAGATGCCCTTGAACCTGGAGATTTGGGACCCATGCAATCGGTACCACGCAGTATTACTTTAAAGGGTCTGCGTTTGCTCACCCAACCTCACCAAACCTCTCAGCCCCAAGAGTGTCCACCCTTATGTCTCATCCAGCTGTGCGTCTAGATATGGTCAATCCAGGTTGCATCACAGCCCCTGAACGCATTGTGTAATAATTTCGCTCTCTTTCACTCTCTTTGTTTCATGGGTTTTTCAAAGTAATTTATTTTTATAATGGGGTTTAGCTGCTTTTCACTGCTGTGTTTATGCCGCTTTACACCCACTTGACACACTAACAGAGAGATATCAATACATAGGTTTTAAGATTATTACTAGTCAGATATATTCTTGTGCGGTGAATAGGGCGTGTTGAGTCCAGTTCTCTGAGCAAGGAGTAGGTCTTGTCTATTACATATTGGTTTTATGGAACGGTATCTGAGCTAATTTGAAACCCTTGTTTTATGTATCACCCCACCTCACCTTTCCCGTTAAGCAGCCATAGTGTGTTTTCTGCATGTGTGACTCTGTTCTGTTTTGTAATTCAGTTCAAGTGTAACGGTTTTTACATTCCCTCTATCAGTGATACCTTATGAGAAGTGTCCTTTGCTGTGTGACTTATTTCACTTAGAATCGTCGTACCTAAATCCACTCATCATGCTGCTACTAGCCTTATGACATTGATTTCATGGCTGAGTGATATTCCATTGTACATAAGGACCACAACTTCTTTATCCATTTTTCTCTTTCCTGGGATATTGAAGGTGGAATGAAGTGGAGGTCCTTGTCAACAGAGCAGCCCTAAACTTTGGGGTGCTTGTGTCTTGCTGATTTTTAATTTTCCCAATTTATACCCCCATGAGTGGAAGTGCCCTATGCTCCCTAAGCTTTGCTTTTTAGACGTTTCAGGACTCACCGTACACTTCTCCAGAGTGGCTGTTGACAATTTACATCCCGCCCATCAGTGTAGCAAGGCTCCCATTTCTCCATGGCCTGTCCTGCATTTCTGGTGTTGACACTTTTTTCAGCATGGCCCTTTTGACCGATGGGAAGCGAGACATCTTTGTAGCGCTGATTTGCCTTTCCAGGTTGCTTGGTTGGCCAAAAAGGGCGTATGCGTTTTTTCCTGAATATATTCAGGAAAAAACGCATACGCCCTTTTTGGCCAAGGGCATCATTGTCAACCTTTTGACGCTTTTCATGTGCTTTAAAGGCGATTCGAATCTACCTCCTGAAATCTGTTTCCTGCAATTCTGCCTTGATTTCAAATCCTCTTCTTTGCCTTCCCTCAATATATTTGTGGATGAGAGTTATCATTTATAAGTCTGCAGGTTTGTGAATTGCAGTGCCCTGAACCTCCATTTTACAACTCGCTTTTTAGGGAGCTGGCCGCAAAAGCGCAGGATGGCTTCAGGCCCTGTTCTGGTTCCGGGGGGCAGGCTGAGCCTGTGGTTAATTCTTCTTCCTGATGGGAAAATAGAGTGACCTGTGCCTGTCCCAACACCAAGAGCTAGTCTTTCATTGGTTCCACGTCTTCCCGTTCATCCTCAGTATAAATTGCAACCTGTACGGAACAGGAGGTTAAAGGTGCTGATGCTCCAAGGAGGGAGATTGCTAGTTAAGTGGCTGGAATAGCGAACCCGGGCACAAGCAGATGAGAAATGAGGTGCGTTTTAGAAACCTTTCCCCATCACACGGTGTACCATCTTCTGGGTATCTCATGCATGTTTTCGATGTAGGAAGATGCCCTGGAACCTGGAGATTTGGGACCCATGCGATGGGTACCACGCAGTATTACTTTAAAGGGTCTGCGTTTGCTCACCCAACCTCACCAAACCTCTCAGCCGCAACAGTGTCCACCCTTATGTCTCATCCAGCTGTGGGTCTAGATATGGTCAATCCAGGTTGCATCACAGCCCCTGAACGCATTGTGTAAGAATTTCTCTCTCTTTCACTGTCTTTGTTTCATGGGTTTTTCAACGTAATTTATTTTTATAATGGGGTTTAGCTGCTTTTCACTGCTGTGTTTATGCCGCTTTTTACCCA
The DNA here is from genome assembly GCF_965194805.1 of Balaenoptera borealis. Classification (NCBI taxonomy): domain Eukaryota; kingdom Metazoa; phylum Chordata; class Mammalia; order Artiodactyla; family Balaenopteridae; genus Balaenoptera; species Balaenoptera borealis. Next base: position 46,494 of record NW_028123104.1, on the reverse strand, counting down.
CTTGACACACTAACAGAGAGATATCAATACATAGGTTTTAAGATTATTACTAGTCAGATATATTCTTGTGCGGTGAATAGGGCGTGTTGAGTCCAGTTCTCTGAGCAAGGAGTAGGTCTTGTCTATTACATATTGGGTTTATGGAACGGTATCTGAGCTAATTTGAAACCCTTGTTTTATGTATCACCCCACCTCACCTTTCCCGTTAAGCAGCCATAGTGTGTTTTCTGCATGTGTGACTCTGTTCTGTTTTGTAATTCAGTTCAAGTGTAACGGTTTTTACATTCCCTCTATAAGTGATACCTTATGAGAAGTGTCCTTTTCTGTGTGACTTATTTCACTTAGAGTCGTCGTACCTAAATCCACTCATCATGCTGCTACTAGCCTTATGACATTGATTTCACGGCTGAGTGATATTCCATTGTACATAAGGACCACAACTTCTTTATCCATTTTTCTCTTTCCTGGGATATTGAAGGTGGAATGAAGTGGAGGTCCTTGTCAACAGAGCAGCCCTAAACTTTGGGGTGCTTGTGTCTTGCTGATTTTTCATTTTCCCAATTTATACCCCCATGAGTGGAATTGCCCTATGCTCTCTAAGCTTTGCTTTTTAGACGTTTCAGGACTCACCGTACACTTCTCCAGAGTGGCTGTTGACAATTTACATCCCGCCCATCAGTGTAGCAAGGCTCCCATTTCTCCATGGCCTGTCCTGCGTTTCTGGTTTTGACACTTTTTTCAGCATGGCCCTTTTGACCGATGGGAAGCGAGACATCTTTGTAGCGCTGATTTGCCTTTCCAGGTTGCTTGGTTGGCCAAAAAGGGCGTATGCGTTTTTTCCTGAATATATTCAGGAAAAAACGCATACGCCCTTTTTGGCCAAGGGCATCATTGTCAACGTTTTGCCGCTTTTCATGTGCTTTAAAGGCGATTCGAATCTACCTCCTGAAATCTGTTTCCTGCAATTCTGCCTTGATTTCAAATCCTCTTCTTTGCCTTCCCTCAATATATTTGTGGGTGAGAGTTATCATTTATAACTCTGCAGGTTTGTGAATTGCAGTGCCCTGAACCTCCATTTTACAACTCGCTTTTTAGGGAGCTGGCCGCAAAAGCGCAGGATGGCTTCAGGCCCTGTTCTGGTTCCGGGGGGCAGGCTGAGCCTGTGGTTAATTCTTCTTCCTGATGGGAAAATAGAGTGACCTGTGCCTGTCCCAACACCAAGAGCTAGTCTTTCATTGGTTCCACGTCTTCCCGTTCATCCTCAGTACAAATTGCAACCTGTACGGAACAGGAGGTTAAAGGTGCTGATGCTCCAAGGAGGGAGATTGCTAGTAAAGTGGCTGGAATGGCGAACCCGGGCACAAGCAGATGAGAAATGAGGTGCGTTTCAGAAACCTTTCCCCATCACACGGTGTACCATCTTCTGGGTATCTCATGCATGTTTTCGATGTAGGAAGATGCCCTTGAACCTGGAGATTTGGGACCCATGCAATCGGTACCACGCAGTATTACTTTAAAGGGTCTGCGTTTGCTCACCCAACCTCACCAAACCTCTCAGCCCCAAGAGTGTCCACCCTTATGTCTCATCCAGCTGTGCGTCTAGATATGGTCAATCCAGGTTGCATCACAGCCCCTGAACGCATTGTGTAATAATTTCGCTCTCTTTCACTCTCTTTGTTTCATGGGTTTTTCAAAGTAATTTATTTTTATAATGGGGTTTAGCTGCTTTTCACTGCTGTGTTTATGCCGCTTTACACCCACTTGACACACTAACAGAGAGATATCAATACATAGGTTTTAAGATTATTACTAGTCAGATATATTCTTGTGCGGTGAATAGGGCGTGTTGAGTCCAGTTCTCTGAGCAAGGAGTAGGTCTTGTCTATTACATATTGGTTTTATGGAACGGTATCTGAGCTAATTTGAAACCCTTGTTTTATGTATCACCCCACCTCACCTTTCCCGTTAAGCAGCCATAGTGTGTTTTCTGCATGTGTGACTCTGTTCTGTTTTGTAATTCAGTTCAAGTGTAACGGTTTTTACATTCCCTCTATCAGTGATACCTTATGAGAAGTGTCCTTTGCTGTGTGACTTATTTCACTTAGAATCGTCGTACCTAAATCCACTCATCATGCTGCTACTAGCCTTATGACATTGATTTCATGGCTGAGTGATATTCCATTGTACATAAGGACCACAACTTCTTTATCCATTTTTCTCTTTCCTGGGATATTGAAGGTGGAATGAAGTGGAGGTCCTTGTCAACAGAGCAGCCCTAAACTTTGGGGTGCTTGTGTCTTGCTGATTTTTAATTTTCCCAATTTATACCCCCATGAGTGGAAGTGCCCTATGCTCCCTAAGCTTTGCTTTTTAGACGTTTCAGGACTCACCGTACACTTCTCCAGAGTGGCTGTTGACAATTTACATCCCGCCCATCAGTGTAGCAAGGCTCCCATTTCTCCATGGCCTGTCCTGCATTTCTGGTTTTGACACTTTTTTCAGCATGGCCCTTTTGACCGATGGGAAGCGAGACATCTTTGTAGCGCTGATTTGCCTTTCCAGGTTGCTTGGTTGGCCAAAAAGGGCGTATGCGTTTTTTCCTGAATATATTCAGGAAAAAACGCATACGCCCTTTTTGGCCAAGGGCATCATTGTCAACGTTTTGCCGCTTTTCATGTGCTTTAAAGGCGATTCGAATCTACCTCCTGAAATCTGTTTCCTGCAATTCTGCCTTGATTTCAAATCCTCTTCTTTGCCTTCCCTCAATATATTTGTGGATGAGAGTTATCATTTATAAGTCTGCAGGTTTGTGAATTGCAGTGCCCTGAACCTCCATTTTACAACTCGCTTTTTAGGGAGCTGGCCGCAAAAGCGCAGGATGGCTTCAGGCCCTGTTCTGGTTCCGGGGGGCAGGCTGAGCCTGTGGTTAATTCTTCTTCCTGATGGGAAAATAGAGTGACCTGTGCCTGTCCCAACACCAAGAGCTAGTCTTTCATTGGTTCCACGTCTTCCCGTTCATCCTCAGTATAAATTGCAACCTGTACGGAACAGGAGGTTAAAGGTGATGATGCTCCAAGGAGGGAGATTGCTAGTTAAGTGGCTGGAATAGCGAACCCGGGCACAAGCAGATGAGAAATGAGGTGCGTTTTAGAAACCTTTCCCCATCACACGGTGTACCATCTTCTGGGTATCTCATGCATGTTTTCGATGTAGGAAGATGCCCTGGAACCTGGAGATTTGGGACCCATGCGATGGGTACCACGCAGTATTACTTTAAAGGGTCTGCGTTTGCTCACCCAACCTCACCAAACCTCTCAGCCGCCACAGTGTCCACCCTTATGTCTCATCCAGCTGTGGGTCTAGATATGGTCAATCCAGGTTGCATCACAGCCCCTGAACGCATTGTGTAAGAATTTCTCTCTCTTTCACTGTCTTTGTTTCATGGGTTTTTCAAAGTAATTTATTTTTATAATGGGGTTTAGCTGCTTTTCACTGCTGTGTTTATGCCGCTTTACACCCACTTGACACACTAACAGAGAGATATTAATACGTAAGTTTTAAGATTATTACTAGTCAGATATATTTTTGTGCGGTGAATAGGGCGTGTTGAGTCCAGTTCTCTGAGCAAGGCGTAGGTCTTGTCTATTACATATTGGGTTTATGGAACGGTATCTGAGCTAATTTGAAACCCTTGTTTTATGTATCACCCCACCTCACCTTTCCCGTTAAGCAGCCATAGTGTGTTTTCTGCATGTGTGACTCTGTTCTGTTTTGTAATTCAGTTCAAGTGTAACGGTTTTTACATTCCCTCTATCAGTGATACCTTATGAGAAGTGTCCTTTTCTGTGTGACTTATTTCACTTAGAGTCGTCGTACCTAAATCCACTCATCATGCTGCTACTAGCCTTATGACATTGATTTCACGGCTGAGTGATATTCCATTGTACATAAGGACCACAACTTCTTTATCCATTTTTCTCTTTCCTGCGATATTGAAGGTGGAATGAAGTGGAGGTCCTTGTCAACAGAGCAGCCCTAAACTTTGGGGTGCTTGTGTCTTGCTGATTTTTCATTTTCCCAATTTATACCCCCATGAGTGGAAGTGCCCTATGCTCTCTAAGCTTTGCTTTTTAGACGTTTCAGGACTCACCGTACACTTCTCCAGAGTGGCTGTTGACAATTTACATCCCACCCATCAGTGTAGCAAGGCTCCCATTTCTCCATGGCCTGTCCTGCATTTCTGGTTTTGACACTTTTTTCAGCATGGCCCTTTTGACCGATGGGAAGCGAGACATCTTTGTAGCGCTGATTTGCCTTTCCAGGTTGCTTGGTTGGCCAAAAAGGGCGTATGCGTTTTTTCCTGAATATATTCAGGAAAAAACGCATACGCCCTTTTTGGCCAAGGGCATCATTGTCAACGTTTTGCCGGTTTTCATGTGCTTTAAAGGCGATTCGAATCTACCTCCTGAAATCTGTTTCGTGCAATTCTGCCTTGATTTCAAATCCTCTTCTTTGCCTTCCCTCAATATATTTGTGGATGAGAGTTATCATTTATAACTCTGCAGGTTTGTGAATTGCAGTGCCCTGAACCTCCATTTTACAACTCGCTTTTTAGGGAGCTGGCAGCAAAAGCGCAGGATGGCTTCAGGCCCTGTTCTGGTTCCGGGGGGCAGGCTGAGCCTGTGGTTAATTCTTCTTCCTGATGGGAAAATAGAGTGACCTGTGCCTGTCCCAACACCAAGAGCTAGTCTCTCATTGGTTCCACGTCTTCCCGTTCATCCTCAGTACAAATTGCAACCTGTACGGAACAGGAGGTTAAAGGTGCTGATGCTCCAAGGAGGGAGATTGCTAGTAAAGTGGCTGGAATGGCGAACCCGGGCACAAGCAGATGAGAAATGAGGTGCGTTTTAGAAACCTTTCCCCATCACACGGTGTACCATCTTCTGGGTATCTCATGCATGTTTTCGATGTAGGAAGATGACCTTGAACCTGGAGATTTGGGACCCATGCGATGGGTACCACGCAGTATTACTTTAAAGGGTCTGCGTTTGCTCACCCAACCTCACCAAACCTCTCAGCCGCAACAGTGTCCACCATTATGTCTCATCCAGCTGTGGGTCTAGATATGGTCAATCCAGGTTGCATCACAGCCCCTGAACGCATTCTGTAAGAATTTCTCTCTCTTTCACTGTCTTTGTTTCATGGGTTTTTCAAAGTAATTTATTTTTATAATGGGGTTTAGCTGCTTTTCACTGCTGTGTTTATGCCGCTTTTTACCCACTTGACCCACTAACAGAGAGATATCAATACGTAGGTTTTAAGATTATTACTAGTCAGATATATTCTTGTGCGGTGAATAGGGCGTGTTGAGTCCAGTTCTCTGAGCAAGGAGTAGGTCTTGTCTATTACATATTGGGTTTATGGAACGGTATCTGAGCTAATTTGAAACCCTTGTTTTATGTATCACCCCACCTCACCTTTCCCGTTAAGCAGCCATAGTGTGTTTTCTGCATGTGTGACTCTGTTCTGTTTTGTAATTCAGTTCAAGTGTAACGGTTTTTACATTCCCTCTATAAGTGATACCTTATGAGAAGTGTCCTTTTCTGTGTGACTTATTTCACTTAGAGTCGTCGTACCTAAATCCACTCATCATGCTGCTACTAGCCTTATGACATTGATTTCACGGCTGAGTGATATTCCAGTGTACATAAGGACCACAACTTCTTTATCCATTTTTCTCTTTCCTGCGATATTGAAGGTGGAATGAAGTGGAGGTCCTTGTCAACAGAGCAGCCCTAAACTTTGGGGTGCTTGTGTCTTGCTGATTTTTAATTTTCCCAATTTATACCCCCATGAGTGGAAGTGCCCTATGCTCTCTAAGCTTTGCTTTTTAGACGTTTCAGGACTCACCGTACACTTCTCCAGAGTGGCTGTTGACAATTTACATCCCGCCCATCAGTGTAGCAAGGCTCCCATTTCTCCATGGCCTGTCCTGCATTTCTGGTTTTGACACTTTTTTGAGCATGGCCCTTTTGACCGATGGGAAGCGAGACATCTTTGTAGCGCTGATTTGCCTTTCCAGGTTGCTTGGTTGGCCAAAAAGTGCGTATGCGTTTTTTCCTGAATATATTTAGGAAAAAACGCATACGCCCTTTTTGGCCAAGGGCATCATTGTCAACGTTTTGCCACTTTTCATGTGCTTTAAAGGCAATTCGAATCTACCTCCTGAAATCTGTTTCCTGCAATTCTGCCTTGATTTCAAGTCCTCTTCTTTGCCTTCCCTCAATATATTTGTGGATGAGAGTTATCATTTATAAGTCTGCAGGTTTGTGAATTGCAGTGCCCTGAACCTCCATTTTACAACTCGCTTTTTAGGGAGCTGGCCGCAAAAGCACAGGATGGCTTCAGGCCCTGTTCTGGTTCCGGGGGGCAGGCTGAGCCTGTGGTTAATTGTTCTTCCTGATGGGAAAATAGAGTGACCTGTGCCTGTCCCAACACCAAGAGCTAGTCTTTCATTGGTTCCACGTCTTCCCGTTCATCCTCAGTACAAATTGCAACCTGTACGAAACAGGAGGTTAAAGGTGCTGATGCTCCAAGGAGGGAGATTGCTAGTAAAGTGGCTGGAATGGTGAACCCGGGCACAAGCAGATGAGAAATGAGGTGCGTTTTAGAAACCTTTCCCCATCACACGGTGTACCATCTTCTGGGTATCTCATGCATGTTTTCGATGTAGGAAGATGACCTTGAACCTGGAGATTTGGGACCCATGCGATGGGTACCACGCAGTATTATTTAAAGGGTCTGCGTTTGCTCACCCAACCTCACCAAACCTCTCAGCCGCAACAGTGTCCACCCTTATGTCTCATCCAGCTGTGGGTCTAGATATGGTCAATCCAGGTTGCATCACAGCCCCTGAACGCATTGTGTAAGAATTTCGCTCTCTTTCACTGTCTTTGTTTCATGGGTTTTTCAAAGTAATTTATTTTTATAATGGGGTTTAGCTGCTTTTCACTGCTGTGTTTATGCCGCTTTACACCCACTTGACACACTAACAGAGAGATATCAATACATAGGTTTTAAGATTATTACTAGTCAGATATATTCTTGTGCGGTGAATAGGGCGTGTTGAGTCCAGTTCTCTGAGCAAGGAGTAGGTCTTGTCTATTACATATTGGGTTTATGGAACGGTATCTGAGCTAATTTGAAACCCTTGTTTTATGTATCACCCCACCTCACCTTTCCCGTTAAGCAGCCATAGTGTGTTTTCTGCATGTGTGACTCTGTTCTGTTTTGTAATTCAGTTCAAGTGTAACGGTTTTTACATTCCCTCTATAAGTGATACCTTATGAGAAGTGTCCTTTTCTGTGTGACTTATTTCACTTAGAATCGTCGTACCTAAATCCACTCATCATGCTGCTACTAGCCTTATGACATTGATTTCATGGCTGAGTGATATTCCATTGTACATAAGGACCACAACTTCTTTATCCATTTTTATCTTTCCTGCGATATTGAAGGTGGAATGAAGTGGAGGTCCTTGTCAACAGAGCAGCCCTAAACTTTGGGGTGCTTGTGTCTTGCTGATTTTTCATTTTCCCAATTTATACCCCCATGAGTGGAAGTGCCCTATGCTCTCTAAGCTTTGCTTTTTAGACGTTTCAGGACTCACCGTACACTTCTCCAGAGTGGCTGTTGACAATTTACATCCCGCCCATCAGTGTACCAAGGCTCCCATTTCTCCATGGCCTGTCCTGCATTTCTGGTTTTGACACTTTTTTCAGCATGGCCTTTTTAACCGATGGGAAGCGAGACTTCTTTGTAGCGCTGATTTGCCTTTCCAGGTTGCTTGGTTGGCCAAAAAGGGCGTATGCGTTTTTTCCTGAATATATTCAGGAAAAAACACATACGCCCTTTTTGGCCAAGGGCATCATTGTCAACGTTTTGCCGCTTTTCATGTGCTTTAAAGGCAATTCGAATCTACCTCCTGAAATCTGTTTCCTGCAATTCTGCCTTGATTTCAAATCCTCTTCTTTGCCTTCCCTCAATATATTTGTGGATGAGAGTTATCATTTATAACTCTGCAGGTTTGTGAATTGCAGTGCCCTGAACCTCCATTTTACAACACGCGTTTTTGGGAGATGGCCGCAAAAGCGCAGGATGGCTTCAGGCCCTGTTCTGGTTCCGGGGTGCAGGCTGAGCCTGTGGTTAATTCTTCTTCCTGATGGGAAAATAGAGTGACCTGTGCCTGTCCCAACACCAAGAGCTAGTCTTTCATTGGTTCCACGTCTTCCCGTTCATCCTCAGTACAAATTGCAACCTGTACGGAACAGGAGGTTAAAGGTGCTGATTCTCCAAGGAGGGAGATTGCTAGTAAAGTGGCTGGAATGGCGAACCCGGGCACAAGCAGATGAGAAATGAGGTGCGTTTTAGAAACCTTTCCACATCACACGGTGTACCATCTTCTGGGTATCTCATGCATGTTTTCGATGTAGGAAGATGCCCTTGAACCTGGAGATTTGGGACCCATGCGATGGGTACCACGCAGTATTACTTTAAAGGGTCTGCGTTTGCTCACCCAACCTCATCAAACCTCTCAGCCGCAACAGTGTCCACCCTTATGTCTCATCCAGCTGTGGGTCTAGATATGGTCAATCCAGGTTGCATCACAGCCCCTGAACGCATTGTGTAAGAATTTCTCTCTCTGTTTCACTGTCTTTCTTTCATGGGTTTTTCAAAGTAATTTATTTTTATAATGGGGTTTAGCTGCTTTTCACTGCTGTGTTTATGCCACTTTTTACCCACTTGACACACTAACAGAGAGATATCAATACATAGGTTTTAAGATTATGACTAGTCAGATATATTCTTGTGCGGTGAATAGGGCGTGTTGAGTCCAGTTCTCTGAGCAAGGAGTAGGTCTTGTCTATTACATATTGGGTTTATGGAACGGTATCTGAGCTAATTTGAAACCCTTGTTTTATGTATCACCCCACCTCACCTTTCCCGTTAAGCAGCCATAGTGTGTTTTCTGCATGTGTGACTCTGTTCTGTTTTGTAATTCAGTTAAAGTGTAACGGTTTTTACATTCCCTCTATAAGTGATACCTTATGAGAAGTGTCCTTTTCTGTGTGACTTATTTCACTTAGATTCGTCGTACATAAATCCACTCATCATGCTGCTACTAGCCTTATGACATTGATTTCACGGCTGAGTGATATTCCATTGTACATAAGGACCACAACTTCTTTATCCATTTTTCTCTTTCCTGGGATATTGAAGGTGGAATGAAGTGGAGGTCCTTGTCAACAGAGCAGCCCTAAACTTTGGGGTGCTTGTGTCTTGCTGATTTTTAATTTTCCCAATTTATAACCCCATGAGTGGAAGTGCCCTATGCTCTCTAAGCTTTGTTTTTTAGATGTTTCACGACTCACCGTACGCTTCTCCAGAGTGGCTCTTGGCAATTTACATCCCGCCCATCAGTGTAGCAAGGCTCCCATTTCTCCATGGCCTGTCCTGCATTTCTGGTTTTGACACTTTTTTCAGCATGGCCTTTTTAACCGATGGGAAGCGAGACATCTTTGTAGCGCTGATTTGCCTTTCCAGGTTGCTTGGTTGGCCAAAAAGGGCGTATGCGTTTTTTCCTGAATATATTCAGGAAAAAACGCATACGCCCTTTTTGGCCAAGGGCATCATTGTCAACGTTTTGCCGCTTTTCATGTGCTTTAAAGGCGATTCGAATCTACCTCCTGAAATCTGTTTCCTGCAATTCTGCCTTGATTTCAAATCCTCTTCTTTGCCTTCCCTCAATATATTTGTGGACGAGAGTTATCATTTATAACTCTGCAGGTTTGTGAATTGCAGTGCCCTGAACCTCCATTTTACAACTCGCGTTTTTGGGAGCTGGCCGCAAAAGCGCAGGATGGCTTCAGGCCCTGTTCTTGTTCCGGGGGGCAGGCTGAGCCTGTGGTTAATTCTTCTTCCTGATGGGAAAATAGAGTGACCTGTGCCTGTCCCAACACCAAGAGCTAGTCTCTCATTGGTTCCACGTCTTCCCGTTCATCCTCAGGACAAATATCAACCTGTACGGAACAGGAGGTTAAACGTGATGATGCTCCAAGGAGGGAGATTGCTAGTAAAGTGGCTGGAATGGCGAACCCGAGCACAAGGAGATGAGAAATGAGGTGCGTTTTAGAAACCTTTCCCCATCACACTTTGTACCATCTTCTGGGTTTCTCATGCATGTTTTCGATGTAGGAAGATGCCCTTGAACCTGGAGATTTGGGACCCATGCGATGGGTACCACGCAGTATTACTTTAAAGGGTTTGCGTTTGCTCACCCAACCTCACCAAAACTCTCAGCCCCAAGAGTGTCCACCCTTATGTCTCATCCAGCTGTGGGTCTAGATATGGTCAATCCAGGTTGCATCACAGCCCGTGAACGCATTGTGTAAGAATTTCTATCTCTTTCACTGTCTTTGTTTCATGGGTTTTTCAAAGTAATTTATTTTTATAAATGGGTTTAGCTGCTTTTCACTGCTGTGTTTATGCCGCTTTTCACCCACTTGACACACTAACAGAGAGATATCAATACATAGGTTTTAAGATTATTACTAGTCAGATATATTCTTGTGCGGTGAATAGGGCATGTTGAGTCCAGTTCTCTGAGCAAGGAGTAGGTGTTGTCTATTACATATTGGTTTTATGGAACGGTATCTGAGCTAATTTGAAACCCTTGTTTTATGTATCACCCCACCTCACCTTTCCCGTTAAGCAGCCATAGTGTGTTTTCTGCATGTGTGACTCTGTTCTGTTTTGTAATTCAGTTCAAGTGTAACGGTTTTTACATTCCCTCTATCAGTGATACCTTATGAGAAGTGTCCTTTTCTGTGTGCCTTATTTCACTTAGAATCGTCGTACCTAAATCCACTCATCATGCTGCTACTAGCCTTATGACATTGATTTCATGGCTGAGTGATATTCCATTGTACATAAGGACCACAACTTCTTTATCCATTTTTCTCTTTCCTGGGATATTGAAGGTGGAATGAAGTGGAGGTCCTTGTCAACAGAGCAGTCCTAAACTTTGGGGTGCTTGTGTCTTGCTGATTTTTAATTTTCCCAATTTATACCCCCATGAGTGGAAGTGCCCTATGCTCTCTAAGCTGTATTTTTTAGATGTTTCAGGACACACCGTACTCTTCTCCAGAGTGGCTGTTGGCAATTTACATCCCGCCCATCAGTGTAGCAAGGCTCCCATTTCTCCATGGCCTGTCCTGCATTTCTGGTTTTGACACTTTTTTCAGCATGGCCTTTTTAACCGATGGGAAGCGAGACTTCTTTGTAGCGCTGATTTGCCTTTCCAGGTTGCTTGGTTGGCCAAAAAGGGCGTATGCGTTTTTTCCTGAATATATTCAGGAAAAAACGCATACGCCCTTTTTGGCCAAGGGCATCATTGTCAACGTTTTGCCGGTTTTCATGTGCTTTAAAGGCAATTCGAATCTACCTCCTGAAATCTGTTTCCTGCAATTCTGCCTTGATTTCAAATCCTCTTCTTTGCCTTCCCTCAATATATTTGTGGACGAGAGTTATCATTTATAACTCTGCAGGTTTGTGAATTGCAGTGCCCTGAACCTCCATTTTACAACACGCGTTTTTGGGAGATGGCCGCAAAAGCGCAGGATGGCTTCAGGCCCTGTTCTTGTTCCGGGGGGCAGGCTGAGCCTGTGGTTAATTCTTCTTCCTGATGGGAAAATAGAGTGACCTGTGCCTGTCCCAACACCAAGAGCTAGTCTGTCATTGGTTCCACGTCTTCCCGTTCATCCTCAGGACAAATTGCAACCTGTACGGAACAGGAGGTTAAAGGTGCTGATGCTCCAAGTAGGGAGATTGCTAGTAAAGCGGCTGGAATAGCGAACCCGGGCACAAGGAGATGAGAAATGAGGTGCGTTTTAGCAACCTTTCCACATCACACGGTGTACCATCTTCTGGGTTTCTCATGCATGTTTTCGATGTAGGAAGATGCCCTTGAACCTGGCGATTTGGGACCCATGCGATGGTTACCATGCAGTATTACTTTAAAGGGTCTGCGTTTGCTCACCCAACCTCACCAAACCTCTCAGCCCCAAGAGTGTCCACCCTTATGTCTCATCCAGCTGTGGGTCTAGATATGGTCAATCCAGGTTGCATCACAGCCCGTGAACGCATTGTGTAGGAATTTCTATCTCTTTCACTGTCTTTGTTTCATGGGTTTTTCAAAGTAATTTATTTTTATAATGGGGTTTAGCTGCTTTTCACTGCTGTGTTTATGCCGCTTTACACCCACTTGACACACTAACAGAGAGATATCAATACATAGGTTTTAAGATTATTACTAGTCAGATATATTCTTGTGCGGTGAATAGGGCGTGTTGAGTCCAGTTCTCTGAGCAAGGAGTAGGTCTAGTCTATTACATATTGGTTTTATGGAACGGTATCTGAGCTAATTTGAAACCCTTGTTTTATGTATCACCCCACCTCACCTTTCCCGTTAAGCAGCCATAGTGTGTTTTCTGCATGTGTGACTCTGTTCTGTTTTGTAATTCAGTTCAAGTGTAACGGTTTTTACATTCCCTCTATCAGTGATACCTTATGAGAAGTGTCCTTTTCTGTGTGACTTATTTCACTTAGAGTCGTCGTACCTAAATCCACTCATCATGCTGCTACTAGCCTTATGACATTGATTTCATGGCTGAGTGATATTCCATTGTACATAAGGACCACAACTTCTTTATCCATTTTTCTCTTTCCTGGGATATTGAAGGTGGAATGAAGTGGAGGTCCTTGTCAACAGAGCAGTCCTAAACTTTGGGGTGCTTGTGTCTTGCCGATTTTTAATTTTCCCAATTTATACCCCCATGAGTGGAAGTGCCCTATGCTCTCTAAGCTGTGTTTTTTAGATGTTTCAGGACACACCGTAATCTTCTCCAGAGTGGCTGTTGGCAATTTACATCCCGCCCATCAGTGTAGCAAGGCTCCCATTTCTCCATGGCCTGTCCTGCATTTCTGGTTTTGACACTTTTTTCAGCATGGCCTTTTTAACCGATGGGAAGCGAGACTTCTTTGTAGCGCTGATTTGCCTTTCCAGGTTGCTTGGTTGGCCAAAAAGGGCGTATGCGTTTTTTCCTGAATATATTCAGGAAAAAACGCATACGCCCTTTTTGGCCAAGGGCATCATTGTCAACGTTTTGCCGCTTTTCATGTGCTTTAAAGGCAATTCGAATCTACCTCCTGAAATCTGTTTCCTGCAATTCTGCCTTGATTTCAAATCCTCTTCTTTGCCTTCCCTCAATATATTTGTGGACGAGAGTTATCATTTATAACTCTGCAGGTTTGTGAATTGCAGTGCCCTGAACCTCCATTTTACAACTCGCGTTTTTGGGAGATGGCCGCAAAAGCGCAGGATGGCTTCAGGCCCTGTTCTTGTTCCGGGGGGCAGGCTGAGCCTGTGGTTAATTCTTCTGCCTGATGGGAAAATAGAGTGACCTGTGCCTTTCCCAACACCAAGAGCTAGTCTTTCATTGGTTCCACGTCTTCCCGTTCATCCTCAGTACAAATTGCAACCTGTACGGAACAGGAGGTTAAAGGTGCTGATGCTCCAAGTAGGGAGATTGCTAGTAAAGCGGCTGGAATAGCGCACCCGGGCACAAGGAGATGAGAAATGAGGTGCGTTTTAGAAACCTTTCCACATCACACGGTGTACCATCTTCTGGGTTTCTCATGCATGTTTTCGATGTAGGAAGATGCCCTTGAACCTGGAGATTTGGGACCCATGCGATGGGTACCACGCAGTATTACTTTAAAGGGTCTGCGTTTGCTCACCCAACCTCACCAAACCTCTCAGCCGCAACAGTGTCCACCCTTATGTCTCATCCAGCTGTGGGTCTAGATATGGTCAATCCAGGTTGCATCACAGCCCCTGAACGCATTGTGTAAGAATTTCTCTCTCTTTCACTGTCTTTGTTTCATGGGTTTTTCAAAGTAATTTATTTTTATAATGGGGTTTAGCTGCTTTTCACTGCTGTGTTTATGCCGCTTTTTACCCACTTGACCCACTAACAGCGAGATATCAATACATAGCTTTTAAGATTATTACTAGTCAGATATATTCTTGTGCGGTGAATAGGGCGTGTTGAGTCCAGTTCTCTGAGCAAGGAGTAGGTCTTGTCTATTACATATTGGGTTTATGGAACGGTATCTGAGCTAATTTGAAACCCTTGTTTTATGTATCACCCCACCTCACCTTTCCCGTTAAGCAGCCATAGTGTGTTTTCTGCATGTGTGACTCTGTTCTGTTTTGTAATTCAGTTCAAGTGTAACGGTTTTTACATTCCCTCTATCAGTGATACCTTATGAGAAGTGTCCTTTTCTGTGTGACTTATTTCACTTAGAATCGTCGTACCTAAATCCACTCATCATGCTGCTACTAGCCTTATGACATTGATTTCATGGCTGAGTGATATTCCATTGTACATAAGGACCACAACTTCTTTATCCATTTTTCTCTTTCCTGGGATATTGAAGGTGGAATGAAGTGGAGGTCCTTGTCAACAGAGCAGCCCTAAACTTTGGGGTGCTTGTGTCTTGCTGATTTTTAATTTTCCCAATTTATACCCCCATGAGTGGAAGTGCCCTATGCTCTCTAAGCTTTGCTTTTTAGACGTTTCAGGACTCACCGTACGCTTCTCCAGAGTGGCTGTTGACAATTTACATCCCGCCCATCAGTGTAGCAAGGCTCCCATTTCTCCATGGCCTGTCCTGCATTTCTGGTTTTGACACTTTTTTCAGCATGGCCCTTTTGACCGATGGGAAGCGAGACATCTTTGTAGCGCTGATTTGCCTTTCCAGGTTGCTTGGTTGGCCAAAAAGGGCTTATGCGTTTTTTCCTGAATATATTCAGGAAAAAACGCATACGCCCTTTTTGGCCAAGGGCATCATTGTCAACGTTTTGCCGCTTTTCATGTGCTTTAAAGGCGATTCGAATCTACCTCCTGAAATCTGTTTCCTGCAATTCTGCCTTGATTTCAAATCCTCTTCTTTGCCTTCCCTCAATATATTTGTGGACGAGAGTTATCATTTATAACTCTGCAGGTTTGTGAATTGCAGTGCCCTGAACCTCCATTTTACAACTCGCGTTTTTGGGAGATGGCCGCAAAAGCGCACGATGGCTTCAGGCCCTGTTCTTGTTCCGGGGGCAGGCTGAGCCTGTGGTTAATTTTTCTTCCTGATGGGAAAATAGAGTAACCTGTGCCTGTCCCAACACCAAGAGCTAGTCTCTCATTGGTTTCACGTCTTCCCGTTCATCCTCAGGACAAATTGCAACCTGTACGGAACAGGTTAAAGGTGATGATGCTCCAAGGAGGGAGATTGCTGGTAAAGTGGCTGGAATGGCGAACCCGAGCACAAGGAGATGAGAAATGAGGTGCGTTTTAGAAACCTTTCCCCATCACACGGTGTACCATCTTCTGGGTTTCTCATGCATGTTTTCGATGTAGGAAGATTCCCTTGAACCTAGAGATTTGGGACCCATGCGATGGGTACCACGCAGTATTACTTTAAAGGGTCTGCGTTTGCTCACCCAACCTCACCAAACCTCTCAGCCGCAACAGTGTTCACCCTTATGTCTCATCCAGCTGTGGGTCTAGATATGGTCAATCCAGGTTGCATCACAGCCCCTGAACGCATTGTGTAAGAATTTCGCTCTCTTTCACTGTCTTTGTTTCATGGGTTTTTCAAAGTAATTTATTTTTATAATGGGGTTTAGCTGCTTTTCACTGCTGTGTTTATGCCGCTTTACACCCACTTGACACACTAACAGAGAGATATCAATACATAGCTTTTAAGATTATTACTAGTCAGATATATTCTTGTGCGGTGAATAGGGCGTGTTGAGTCCAGTTCTCTGAGCAAGGAGTAGGTCTTGTCTATTACATATTGGGTTTATGGAACGGTATCTGAGCTAATTTGAAACCCTTGTTTTATGTATCACCCCACCTCACCTTTCCCGTGAAGCAGCCATAGTGTGTTTTCTGCATGTGTGACTCTGTTCTGTTTTGTAATTCAGTTCAAGTGTAACGGTTTTTACATTCCCTCTATAAGTGATACCTTCTGAGAAGTGTCCTTTTCTGTGTGACTTATTTCACTTAGAGTCGTCGTACCTAAATCCACTCATCATCCTGCTACTAGCCTTATGACATTGATTTCACGGCTGAGTGATATTCCATTGTACATAAGGACCACAACTTCTTTATCCATTTTTCTCTTTCCTGGGATATTGAAGGTGGAATGAAGTGGAGGTCCTTGTCAACAGAGCAGCCCTAAACTTTGGGGTGCTTGTGTCTTGCTGATTTTTCATTTTCCCAATTTATACCCCCATGAGTGGAAGTGCCCTATGCTCTCTAAGCTTTGCTTTTTAGACGTTTCAGGATTCACCGTACACTTCTCCAGAGTGGCTGTTGACAATTTACATCCTGCCCATCAGTGTAGCAAGGCTCCCATTTCTCCATGGCCTGTCCTGCGTTTCTGGTTTTGACACTTTTTTCAGCATGGCCCTTTTGACCGATGGGAAGCGAGACATCTTTGTAGCGCTGATTTGCCTTTCCAGGTTGCTTGGTTGGCCAAAAAGGGCGTATGCGTTTTTTCCTGAATATATTCAGGAAAAAACGCATACGCCCTTTTTGGCCAAGGGCATCATTGTCAACGTTTTGCCGCTTTTCATGTGCTTTAAAGGCGATTCGAATCTACCTCCTGAAATCTGTTTCCTGCAATTCTGCCTTGATTTCAAATCCTCTTCTTTGCCTTCCCTCAATATATTTGTGGATGAGAGTTATCATTTATAAGTCTGCAGGTTTGTGAATTGCAGTGCCCTGAACCTCCATTTTACAACTCGCTTTTTAGGGAGCTGGCCGCAAAAGCGCAGGATGGCTTCAGGCCCTGTTCTGGTTCCGGGGGGCAGGCTGAGCCTATGGTTAATTTTTCTTCCTGATGGGAAAATAGAGTGACCTGTGCCTGTCCCAACACCAAGAGCTAGTCTTTCATTGGTTCCACGTATTCCCGTTCATCCTCAGTACAAATTGCAACCTGTACGGAACAGGAAGTTAAAGGTGCTGATGCTCCAAGGAGGGAGATTGCTAGTAAAGTGGCTGGAATGGCGAACCCGGGCACAAGCAGATGAGAAATGAGGTGCGTTTTAGAAACCTTTCCCCATCACACGGTGTACCATCTTCTGGGTATCTCATGCATGTTTTCGATGTAGGAAGATGCCCTTGAACCTGGAGATTTGGGACCCATGCGATGGGTACCACGCAGTATTACTTTAAAGGGTCTGCGTTTGCTCACCCAACCTCACCAAACCTCTCAGCCGCAACAGTGTCCACCCTTAGGTCTCATCCAGCTGTGGGTCTAGATATGGTCAATCCAGGTTGCATCACAGCCCCTGAACGCATTGTGTAAGAATTTCTCTCTCTTTCACTGTCTTTGTTTCATGGGTTTTTCAAAGTAATTTATTTTTATAATGGGGTTTAGCTGCTTTTCACTTCTGTGTTTATGCCGCTTTTTACACACTTGACACACTAACAGAGAGATATCAATACATAGGTTTTAAGATTATTACTAGTCAGATATATTCTTGTGCGGTGAATAGGGCGTGTTGAGTCCAGTTCTCTGAGCAAGGAGTAGGTCTTGTCTATTACATATTGGGTTTATGGAACGGTATCTGAGCTAATTTGAAACCCTTGTTTTATGTATCACCCCACCTCACCTTTCCCGTTAAGCAGCCATAGTGTGTTTTCTGCATGTGTGACTCTGTTCTGTTTTGTAATTCAGTTCAAGTGTAACGGTTTTTACATTCCCTCTATAAGTGATACCTTATGAGAAGTGTCCTTTTCTGTGTGACTTATTTCACTTAGAGTCGTCGTACCTAAATCCACTCATCATGCTGCTACTAGCCTTATGACATTGATTTCATGGCTGAGTGATATTCCATTGTACATAAGGACCACAACTTCTTTATCCATTTTTCTCTTTCCTGGGATATTGAAGGTGGAATGAAGTGGAGGTCCTTGTCAACAGAGCAGCCCTAAACTTTGGGGTGCTTGTGTCTTGCTGATTTTTAATTTTCCCAATTTATACCCCCATGAGTGGAAGTGCCCTATGCTCTCTAAGCTTTGCTTTTTAGACGTTTCAGGACTCACCGTACGCTTCTGCAGAGTGGCTGTTGACAATTTACATCCCGCCCATCAGTGTAGCAATGCTCCCATTTCTCCATGGCCTGTCCTGCATTTCTGGTTTTGACACTTTTTTCAGCCTGGCCCTTTTGACCGATGGGAAGCGAGACATCTTTGTAGCGCTGATTTGCCTTTCCAGGTTGCTTGGTTGGCCAAAAAGGGCGTATGCGTTTTTTCCTGAATATATTCAGGAAAAAACGCATACGCCCTTTTTGGCCAAGGGCATCATTGTCAACGTTTTGCCGCTTTTCATGTGCTTTAAATGCGATTCGAATCTACCTCCTGAAATCTGTTTCCTGCAATTCTGCCTTGATTTCAAATCCTCTTCTTTGCCTTCCCTCAATATATTTGTGGACGAGAGTTATCATTTATAAGTCTGCAGGTTTGTGAATTGTAGTGCCCTGAACCTCCATTTTACAACTCGCTTTTTAGAGAGCTGGCCGCAATAGCGCAGGATGGCTTCAGGCCCTCTTTTGGTTCCGGGTGGCAGGCTGAGCCTGTGGTTAATTCTTCTTCCTGATGGGAAAATAGAGTGACCTGTGCCTGTCCCAACACCAAGAGCTAGTCTCTCATTGGTTCCACGTCTTCCAGTTCATCCTCAGGACAAATTGCAACCTGTACGGAACAGGAGGTTAAAGGTGCTGATGCTCCAAGTAGGGAGATTGCTAGTAAAGCGGCTGGAATAGCGAACCCGGCCACAAGGAGATGAGAAATGAGGTGCGTTTTAGAAACCTTTCCCCATCACACGGTGTACCATCTTCTGGGTTTCTCATGCATGTTTTCGATGTAGGAAGATGCCCTTGAACCTGGAGATTTGGGACCCATGCGATGGGTACCATGCAGTATTACTGTAAAGGGTCTGCGTTTGCTCACCCAACCTCACCAAACCTCTCAGCCCCAAGAGTGTCCACCCTTATGTCTCATCCAGCTGTGTGTCTAGATATGGTCAATCCAGGTTGCATCACAGCCCCTGAACGAATTGTGTAAGAATTTCGCTCTCTTTCACTGTCTTTGTTTCATGGGTTATTCAAAGTAATTTATTTTTATAATGGGGTTTAGCTGCTTTTCACTTCTGTGTTTATGCCGCTTTACACCCACTTGACACACTAACAGAGAGATATCTATACATAGGTTTTAAGATTATTACTAGTCAGATATATTCTTGTGCGGTGAGTAGGGCGTGTTGAGTCCAGTTCTCTGAGCAAGGAGTAGGTCTTGTCTATTACATATTGGTTTTATGGAACGGTATCTGAGCTAATTTGAAACCCTTGTTTTATGTATCACCCCACCTCACCTTTCCCGTGAAGCAGCCATAGTGTGTTTTCTGCATGTGTGACTCTGTTCTGTTTTGTAATTCAGTTCAAGTGTAACGGTTTTTACATTCCCTCTATCAGTGATACCTTATGAGAAGTGTCCTTTTCTGTGTGACTTATTTCACTTAGAATCGTCGTACCTAAATCCACTCATCATGCTGCTACTAGCCTTATGACATTGATTTCATGGCTGAGTGATATTCCATTGTACATAAGGACCACAACTTCTTTATCCATTTTTCTCTTTCCTGGGATATTGAAGGTGGAATGAAGTGGAGGTCCTTGTCAACAGAGCAGCCCTAAACTTTGGGGTGCTTGTGTCTTGCTGATTTTTAATTTTCCCAATTTATACCCCCATGAGTGGAAGTGCCCTATGCTCTCTAAGCTTTGCTTTTTAGACGTTTCAGGACTCACCGTACGCTTCTCCAGAGTGGCTGTTGACAATTTACATCCCGCCCATCAGTGTAGCAAGGCTCCCATTTCTCCATGGCCTGTCCTGCATTTCTGGTTTTGACACTTTTTTCAGCATGGCCCTTTTGACCGATGGGAAGCGAGACATCTTTGTAGCGCTGATTTGCCTTTCCAGGTTGCTTGGTTGGCCAAAAAGGGCGTATGCGTTTTTTCCTGAATATATTCAGGAAAAAACGCATACGCCCTTTTTGGCCAAGGGCATCATTGTCAACGTTTTGCCGCTTTTCATGTGCTTTAAAGGCGATTCGAATCTACCTCCTGAAATCTGTTTCCTGCAATTCTGCCTTGATTTCAAATCCTCTTCTTTGCCTTCCCTCAATATATTTGTGGACGAGAGTTATCATTTATAACTCTGCAGGTTTGTGAATTGCAGTGCCCTGAACCTCCATTTTACAACTCGCGTTTTTGGGAGATGGCCGCAAAAGCGCACGATGGCTTCAGGCCCTGTTCTTGTTCCGGGGGCAGGCTGAGCCTGTGGTTAATTCTTCTTCCTGATGGGAAAATAGAGTGACCTGTGCCTGTCCCAACACCAAAGGATAGTCTCTCATTGGTTTCACGTCTTCCCGTTCATCCTCAGGACAAATTGCAACCTGTACGGAACAGGAGGTTAAAGGTGATGATGCTCCAAGGAGGGAGATTGCTAGTAAAGTGGCTGGAATGGCGAACCCGAGCACAAGGAGATGAGAAATGAGGTGCGTTTTAGAAACCTTTCCCCATCACACGGTGTACCATCTTCTGGGTTTCTCATGCATGTTTTCGATGTAGGAAGATTCCCTTGAACCTAGAGATTTGAGACCCATGCGATGGGTACCACGCAGTATTACTTTAAAGGGTCTGCGTTTGCTCACCCAACCTCACCAAACATCTCAGCCGCAACAGTGTTCACCCTTATGTCTCATCCAGCTGTGGGTCTAGATATGGTCAATCCAGGTTGCATCACAGCCCCTGAACGCATTGTGTAAGAATTTCGCTCTCTTTCACTGTCTTTGTTTCATGGGTTTTTCAAAGTAATTTATTTTTATAATGGGGTTTAGCTGCTTTTCACTGCTGTGTTTATGCCGCTTTACACCCACTTGACACACTAACAGAGAGATATCAATACATAGCTTTTAAGTTTATTACTAGTCAGATATATTCTTGTGCGGTGAATAGGGCGTGTTGAGTCCAGTTCTCTGAGCAAGGAGTAGGTCTTGTCTATTACATATTGGGTTTATGGAATGGTATCTGAGCTAATTTGAAACCCTTGTTTTATGTATCACCCCACCTCACCTTTCCCGTTAAGCAGCCATAGTGTGTTTTCTGCATGTGTGACTCTGTTCTGTTTTGTAATTCAGTTCAAGTGTAACGGTTTTTACATTCCCTCTATAAGTGATACCTTCTGAGAAGTGTCCTTTTCTGTGTGACTTATTTCACTTAGAGTCGTCGTACCTAAATCCACTCATCATCCTGCTACTAGCCTTATGACATTGATTTCACGGCTGAGTGATATTCCATTGTACATAAGGACCACAACTTCTTTATCCATTTTTCTCTTTCCTGGGATATTGAAGGTGGAATGAAGTGGAGGTCCTTGTCAACAGAGCAGCCCTAAACTTTGGGGTGCTTGTGTCTTGCTGATTTTTAATTTTCCCAATTTATACCCCCATGAGTGGAAGTGCCCTATGCTCTCTAAGCTTTGCTTTTTAGACGTTTCAGGACTCACCGTACACTTCTCCAGAGTGGCTGTTGACAATTTATATCCCGCCCATCAGTGTAGCAAGGCTCCCATTTCTCCATGGCCTGTCCTGCATTTTTGGTTTTGAGACTTTTTTCAGCATGGCCCTTTTGACCGATGGGAAGCGAGACATCTTTGTAGCGCTGATTTGCCTTTCCAGGTTGCTTGGTTGGCCAAAAAGGGCGTATGCGTTTTTTCCTGAATATATTCAGGAAAAAACGCATACGCCCTTTTTGGCCAAGGGCATTATTGTCAACGTTTTGCCGCTTTTCATGTGTTTTAAAGGAGCTTCGAATCTACCTCCTGAAATCTGTTTCCTGCAATTCTGCCTTGATTTCAAATCCTCTTCTTTGCCTTCCCTCAATATATTTGTGGACGAGAGTTATCATTTATAACTCTGCAGGTTTGTGAATTGCAGTGCCCTGAACCTCCATTTTACAACTCGCTTTTTAGGGAGCTGGCCGCAAAAGCGCAAGATGCCTTCAGGCCCTGTTCTGGTTCCGGGGGCAGGATGAGCCTGTGGTTAATTCTTCTTCCTGATGGGAAAATAGAGTGACCTGTACCTGTCCCAACACCAAGAGCTAGTCTTTCATTGGTTCCACGTCTTCCCGTTCATCCTCAGGACAAATTGCAACCTGTACGGAACAGGAGGTTAAAGGTGCTGATGCTCCAAGGAGGGAGATTGCTAGTAAAGTGGCTGGAATGGCGAACCCGGGCACAAGCAGATGAGAAATGAGGTGCGTTTTAGAAACCTTTCCCCATCACACGGTGTACCATCTTCTGGGTATCTCATGCATGTTTTCGATGTAGGAAGATGCCCTGGAACCTGGAGATTTGGGACCCATGCGATGGGTACCACGCAGTATTACTTTAAAGGGTCTGCGTTTGCTCACCCAACCTCACCAAACCTCTCAGCCGCAACAGTGTCCACCCTTATGTCTCATCCAGCTGTGGGTCTAGATATGGTCAATCCAGGTTGCATCACAGCCCCTGAACGCATTGTGTAAGAATTTCTCTCTCTTTCACTGTCTTTGTTTCATGGGTTTTTCAAAGTAATTTATTTTTATAATGGGGTTTAGCTGCTTTTCACTGCTGTGTTTATGCCGCTTTTTACCCACTTGACACACTAACAGAGAGATATCAATACATAGGTTTTAAGATTATTACTAGTCAGATATATTCTTGTGCGGTGAATAGGGTGTGTTGAGTCCAGTTCTCTGAGCAAGGAGTAGGTCTTGTCTATTACATATTGGTTTTATGGAACGGTATCTGAGCTAATTTGAAACCCTTGTTTTATGTATCACCCCACCTCACCTTTCCCGTTAAGCAGCCATAGTGTGTTTTCTGCATGTGTGACTCTGTTCTGTTTTGTAATTCAGTTCAAGTGTAACGGTTTTTACATTCCCTCTATCAGTGATACCTTTTGAGAAGTGTCCTTTTCTGTGTGACTTATTTCACTTAGAATCGTCGTACCTAAATCCACTCATCATGCTGCTACTAGCCTTATGACATTGATTTCATGGCTGAGTGATATTCCATTGTACATAAGGACCACAACTTCTTTATCCATTTTTCTCTTTCCTGGGATATTGAAGGTGGAATGAAGTGGAGGTCCTTGTCAACAGAGCAGCCCTAAACTTTGGGGTGCTTGTGTCTTGCTGATTTTTCATTTTCCCAATTTATACCCCCATGAGTGGAAGTGCCCTATGCTCTCTAAGCTTTGCTTTTTAGACGTTTCAGGACTCACCGTACACTTCTCCAGAGTGGCTGTTGACAATTTACATCCCGCCCATCAGTGTAGCAAGGCTCCCATTTCTCCATGGCCTGTCCTGCATTTCTGGTTTTGACACTTTTTTCAGCATGGCCCTTTTGACTGATGGGAAGCGAGACATCTTTGTAGCGCTGATTTGCCTTTCCAGGTTGCTTGGTTGGCCAAAAAGGGCGTATGCGTTTTTTCCTGAATATATTCAGGAAAAAACGCATACGCCCTTTTTGGCCAAGGGCATCATTGTCAACGTTTTGCCGCTTTTCATGTGCTTTAAAGGCGATTCGAACCTACCTCCTGAAATCTGTTTCCTGCAATTCTGCCTTGATTTCAAATCCTCTTCTTTGCCTTCCCTCAGTATATTTGTGGATGAGAGTTATCATTTATAACTCTGCAGGTTTGTGAATTGCAGTGCCCTGAACCTCCATTTTACAACTCGCTTTTTAGGGAGCTGGCCGCAAAAGCGCAGGATGGCTTCAGGCCCTGTTCTGGTTCCGGGGGGCAGGCTGAGCCTGTGGTTAATTCTTCTTCCTGATGGGAAAATAGAGTGACCTGTGCCTGTCCCAACACCAAGAGCTAGTCTTTCATTGGTTCCACGTCTTCCCGTTCATCCTCAGTACAAATTGCAACCTGTACGGAACAGGAGATTAAAGGTGCTGATGCTCCAAGGAGGGAGATTGCTAGTTAAGTGGCTGGAATGGCGAACCCGGGCACAAGCAGATGAGAAATGAGGTGCGTTTTAGAAGCCTTTCCCCATCACGCGGTGTACCATCTTCTGGGTATCTCATGCATGTTTTCGATGTAGGAAGATGCCCTGGAACCTGGAGATTTGGGACCCATGCGATGGGTACCACGCAGTATTACTTTAAAGGGTCTGCGTTTGCTCACCCAACCTCACCAAACCTCTCAGCCGCAACAGTGTCCACCCTTATGTCTCATCCAGCTGTGGGTCTAGATATGGTCAATCCAGGTTGCATCACAGCCCCTGAACGCATTGTGTAAGAATTTCTCTCTCTTTCACTGTCTTTGTTTCATGGGTTTTTCAAAGTAATTTATTTTTATAATGGGGTTTAGCTGCTTTTCACTGCTGTGTTTATGCCGCTTTTTACACACTTGACACACTAACAGAGAGATATCAATACATAGGTTTTAAGATTATTACTAGTCAGATATATTCTTCTGCGGTGAATAGGGCGTGTTGAGTCCAGTTCGCTGAGCAAGGAATAGGTCTTGTCTATTACATATTGGGTTTATGGAACGGTATCTGAGCTAATTTGAAACCCTTGTTTTATGTATCACCCCACCTCACCTTTCCCGTGAAGCAGCCATAGTGTGTTTTCTGCATGTGTGACTCTGTTCTGTTTTGTAATTCAGTTCAAGTGTAACGGTTTTTACATTCCCTCTATAAGTGATACCTTATGAGAAGTGTCCTTTTCTGTGTGACTTATTTCACTTAGAGTCGTCGTACCTAAATCCACTCATCATGCTGCTACTAGCCTTATGACATTGATTTCACGGCTGAGTGATATTCCATTGTACATAAGGACCACAACTTCTTTATCCATTTTTCTCTTTCCTGGGATATTGAAGGTGGAATGAAGTGGAGGTCCTTGTCAACAGAGCAGCCCTAAACTTTGGGGTGCTTGTGTCTTGCTGATTTTTAATTTTCCCAATTTATACCCCCATGAGTGGAAGTGCCCTATGCTCTCTAAGCTTTGTTTTTTAGATGTTTCAGGACTCACCGTACACTTCTCCAGAGTGGCTGTTGGCAATTTACATCCCGCCCATCAGTGTAGCAAGGCTCCCATTTCTCCATGGCCTGTCCTGCATTTCTGGTTTTGACACTTTTTTCAGCATGGCCTTTTTAACCGATGGGAAGCGAGACATCTTTGTAGCGCTGATTTGCCTTTCCAGGTTGCTTGGTTGGCCAAAAAGGGCGTATGCGTTTTTTCCTGAATATATTCAGGAAAAAACGCATACGCCCTTTTTGGCCAAGGGCATCATTGTCAACGTTTTGCTGCTTTTCATGTGCTTTAAAGGCGATTCGAATCTACCTCCTGAAATCTGTTTCCTGCAATTCTGCCTTGATTTCAAATCCTCTTCGTTGCCTTCCCTCAATATATTTGTGGACGAGAGTTATCATTAATAACTCTGCAGGTTTGTGAATTGCAGTGCTCTGAACCTCCATTTTACAACTCGCGTTTTTGGGAGATGGCCGCAAAAGCGCAGGATGGCTTCAGGCCCTGTTCTTGTTCCGGGGGACAGGCTGAGCCTGTGGTTAATTCTTCTTCCTGATGGGAAAATAGAGTGACCTGTGCCTGTGCCAACACCAAGAGCTAGTCTCTCATTGGTTCCACGTCTTCCCGTTCATCCTCAGGACAAATTGCAACCTGTACGGAACAGGAGGTTAAAGGTGATGATGCTCCAAGGAGGGAGATTGCTGGTAAAGTGGCTGGAATGGCGAACCCGAGCACAAGGAGATGAGAAATGAGGTGCGTTTTAGAAACCTTTCCCCATCACACGGTGTACCATCTTCTGGGTTTCTCATGCATGTTTTCGATGTAGGAAGATTCCCTTGAACCTAGAGATTTGGGACCCATGCGATGGGTACCACGCAGTATTACTTTAAAGGGTCTGCGTTTGCTCACCCAACCTCACCAAACCTCTCAGCCGCAACAGTGTTCACCCTTATGTCTCATCCAGCTGTGGGTCTAGATATGGTCAATCCAGGTTGCATCACAGCCCCTGAACGCATTGTGTAAGAATTTCGCTCTCTTTCACTGTCTTTGTTTCATGGGTTTTTCAAAGTAATTTATTTTTATAATGGGGTTTAGCTGCTTTTCACTGCTGTGTTTATGCCGCTTTACACCCACTTGACACACTAACAGAGAGATATCAATACATAGCTTTTAAGATTATTACTAGTCAGATATATTCTTCTGCGGTGAATAGGGCGTGTTGAGTCCAGTTCTCTGAGCAAGGAGTAGGTCTTGTCTATTACATATTGGGTTTATGGAACGGTATCTGAGCTAATTTGAAACCCTTGTTTTATGTATCACCCCACCTCACCTTTCCCGTTAAGCAGCCATAGTGTGTTTTCTGCATGTGTGACTCTGTTCTGTTTTGTAATTCAGTTCAAGTGTAACGGTTTTTACATTCCCTCTATAAGTGATACCTTCTGAGAAGTGTCCTTTTCTGTGTGACTTATTTCACTTAGAGTCGTCGTACCTAAATCCACTCATCATCCTGCTACTAGCCTTATGACATTGATTTCACGGCTGAGTGATATTCCATTGTACATAAGGACCACAACTTCTTTATCCATTTTTCTCTTTCCTGGGATATTGAAGGTGGAATGAAGTGGAGGTCCTTGTCAACAGAGCAGCCCTAAACTTTGGGGTGCTTGTGTCTTGCTGATTTTTCATTTTCCCAATTTATACCCCCATGAGTGGAAGTGCCCTATGCTCTCTAAGCTTTGCTTTTTAGACGTTTCAGGATTCACCGTACACTTCTCCAGAGTGGCTGTTGACAATTTACATCCCGCCCATCAGTGTAGCAAGGCTCCCATTTCTCCATGGCCTGTCCTGCGTTTCTGGTTTTGACACTTTTTTCAGCATGGCCCTTTTGACCGATGGGAAGCGAGACATCTTTGTAGCGCTGATTTGCCTTTCCAGGTTGCTTGGTTGGCCAAAAAGGGCGTATGCGTTTTTTCCTGAATATATTCAGGAAAAAACGCATACGCCCTTTTTGGCCAAGGGCATCATTGTCAACGTTTTGCCGCTTTTCATGTGCTTTAAAGGCGATTCGAATCTACCTCCTGAAATCTGTTTCCTGCAATTCTGCCTTGATTTCAAATCCTCTTCTTTGCCTTCCCTCAATATATTTGTGGATGAGAGTTATCATTTATAAGTCTGCAGGTTTGTGAATTGCAGTGCCCTGAACCTCCATTTTACAACTCGCTTTTAAGGGAGCTGGCCGCAAAAGCGCAGGATGGCTTCAGGCCCTGTTCTGGTTCCGGGGGGCAGGCTGAGCCTATGGTTAATTTTTCTTCCTGATGGGAAAATAGAGTGACCTGTGCCTGTCCCAACACCAAGAGCTAGTCTTTCATTGGTTCCACGTATTCCCGTTCATCCTCAGTACAAATTGCAACCTGTACGGAACAGGAAGTTAAAGGTGCTGATGCTCCAAGGAGGGAGATTGCTAGTAAAGTGGCTGGAATGGCGAACCCGGGCACAAGCAGATGAGAAATGAGGTGCGTTTTAGAAACCTTTCCCCATCACACGGTGTACCATCTTCTGGGTATCTCATGCATGTTTTCGATGTAGGAAGATGCCCTTGAACCTGGAGATTTGGGACCCATGCGATGGGTACCACGCAGTATTACTTTAAAGGGTCTGCGTTTGCTCACCCAACCTCACCAAACCTCTCAGCCGCAACAGTGTCCACCCTTAGGTCTCATCCAGCTGTGGGTCTAGATATGGTCAATCCAGGTTGCATCACAGCCCCTGAACGCATTGTGTAAGAATTTCTCTCTCTTTCACTGTCTTTGTTTCATGGGTTTTTCAAAGTAATTTATTTTTATAATGGGGTTTAGCTGCTTTTCACTGCTGTGTTTATGCCGCTTTTTACACACTTGACACACTAACAGAGAGATATCAATACATAGGTTTTAAGATTATTACTAGTCAGATATATTCTTGTGCGGTGAATAGGGCGTGTTGAGTCCAGTTCTCTGAGCAAGGAGTAGGTCTTGTCTATTACATATTGGGTTTATGGAACGGTATCTGAGCTAATTTGAAACCCTTGTTTTATGTATCACCCCACCTCACCTTTCCCGTTAAGCAGCCATAGTGTGTTTTCTGCATGTGTGACTCTGTTCTGTTTTGTAATTCAGTTCAAGTGTAACGGTTTTTACATTCCCTCTATAAGTGATACCTTATGAGAAGTGTCCTTTTCTGTGTGACTTATTTCACTTAGAGTCGTCGTACCTAAATCCACTCATCATGCTGCTACTAGCCTTATGACATTGATTTCATGGCTGAGTGATATTCCATTGTACATAAGGACCACAACTTCTTTATCCATTTTTCTCTTTCCTGGGATATTGAAGGTGGAATGAAGTGGAGGTCCTTGTCAACAGAGCAGCCCTAAACTTTGGGGTGCTTGTGTCTTGCTGATTTTTAATTTTCCCAATTTATACCCCCATGAGTGGAAGTGCCCTATGCTCTCTAAGCTTTGCTTTTTAGACGTTTCAGGACTCACCGTACGCTTCTGCAGAGTGGCTGTTGACAATTTACATCCCGCCCATCAGTGTAGCAATGCTCCCATTTCTCCATGGCCTGTCCTGCATTTCTGGTTTTGACACTTTTTTCAGCCTGGCCCTTTTGACCGATGGGAAGCGAGACATCTTTGTAGCGCTGATTTGCCTTTCCAGGTTGCTTGGTTGGCCAAAAAGGGCGTATGCGTTTTTTCCTGAATATATTCAGGAAAAAACGCATACGCCCTTTTTGGCCAAGGGCATCATTGTCAACGTTTTGCCGCTTTTCATGTGCTTTAAATGCGATTCGAATCTACCTCCTGAAATCTGTTTCCTGCAATTCT
Source organism: Balaenoptera borealis (assembly GCF_965194805.1). Classification (NCBI taxonomy): domain Eukaryota; kingdom Metazoa; phylum Chordata; class Mammalia; order Artiodactyla; family Balaenopteridae; genus Balaenoptera; species Balaenoptera borealis. The sequence continues at coordinate 17,370 of NW_028123104.1, read as the reverse complement.
GCCTTGATTTCAAATCCTCTTCTTTGCCTTCCCTCAATATATTTGTGGACGAGAGTTATCATTTATAAGTCTGCAGGTTTGTGAATTGTAGTGCCCTGAACCTCCATTTTACAACTCGCTTTTTAGAGAGCTGGCCGCAATAGCGCAGGATGGCTTCAGGCCCTCTTTTGGTTCCGGGTGGCAGGCTGAGCCTGTGGTTAATTCTTCTTCCTGATGGGAAAATAGAGTGACCTGTGCCTGTCCCAACACCAAGAGCTAGTCTCTCATTGGTTCCACGTCTTCCAGTTCATCCTCAGGACAAATTGCAACCTGTACGGAACAGGAGGTTAAAGGTGCTGATGCTCCAAGTAGGGAGATTGCTAGTAAAGCGGCTGGAATAGCGAACCCGGCCACAAGGAGATGAGAAATGAGGTGCGTTTTAGAAACCTTTCCCCATCACACGGTGTACCATCTTCTGGGTTTCTCATGCATGTTTTCGATGTAGGAAGATGCCCTTGAACCTGGAGATTTGGGACCCATGCGATGGGTACCATGCAGTATTACTGTAAAGGGTCTGCGTTTGCTCACCCAACCTCACCAAACCTCTCAGCCCCAAGAGTGTCCACCCTTATGTCTCATCCAGCTGTGTGTCTAGATATGGTCAATCCAGGTTGCATCACAGCCCCTGAACGAATTGTGTAAGAATTTCGCTCTCTTTCACTGTCTTTGTTTCATGGGTTATTCAAAGTAATTTATTTTTATAATGGGGTTTAGCTGCTTTTCACTTCTGTGTTTATGCCGCTTTACACCCACTTGACACACTAACAGAGAGATATCTATACATAGGTTTTAAGATTATTACTAGTCAGATATATTCTTGTGCGGTGAGTAGGGCGTGTTGAGTCCAGTTCTCTGAGCAAGGAGTAGGTCTTGTCTATTACATATTGGTTTTATGGAACGGTATCTGAGCTAATTTGAAACCCTTGTTTTATGTATCACCCCACCTCACCTTTCCCGTGAAGCAGCCATAGTGTGTTTTCTGCATGTGTGACTCTGTTCTGTTTTGTAATTCAGTTCAAGTGTAACGGTTTTTACATTCCCTCTATCAGTGATACCTTATGAGAAGTGTCCTTTTCTGTGTGACTTATTTCACTTAGAATCGTCGTACCTAAATCCACTCATCATGCTGCTACTAGCCTTATGACATTGATTTCATGGCTGAGTGATATTCCATTGTACATAAGGACCACAACTTCTTTATCCATTTTTCTCTTTCCTGGGATATTGAAGGTGGAATGAAGTGGAGGTCCTTGTCAACAGAGCAGCCCTAAACTTTGGGGTGCTTGTGTCTTGCTGATTTTTAATTTTCCCAATTTATACCCCCATGAGTGGAAGTGCCCTATGCTCTCTAAGCTTTGCTTTTTAGACGTTTCAGGACTCACCGTACGCTTCTCCAGAGTGGCTGTTGACAATTTACATCCCGCCCATCAGTGTAGCAAGGCTCCCATTTCTCCATGGCCTGTCCTGCATTTCTGGTTTTGACACTTTTTTCAGCATGGCCCTTTTGACCGATGGGAAGCGAGACATCTTTGTAGCGCTGATTTGCCTTTCCAGGTTGCTTGGTTGGCCAAAAAGGGCGTATGCGTTTTTTCCTGAATATATTCAGGAAAAAACGCATACGCCCTTTTTGGCCAAGGGCATCATTGTCAACGTTTTGCCGCTTTTCATGTGCTTTAAAGGCGATTCGAATCTACCTCCTGAAATCTGTTTCCTGCAATTCTGCCTTGATTTCAAATCCTCTTCTTTGCCTTCCCTCAATATATTTGTGGACGAGAGTTATCATTTATAACTCTGCAGGTTTGTGAATTGCAGTGCCCTGAACCTCCATTTTACAACTCGCGTTTTTGGGAGATGGCCGCAAAAGCGCACGATGGCTTCAGGCCCTGTTCTTGTTCCGGGGGCAGGCTGAGCCTGTGGTTAATTCTTCTTCCTGATGGGAAAATAGAGTGACCTGTGCCTGTCCCAACACCAAAGGATAGTCTCTCATTGGTTTCACGTCTTCCCGTTCATCCTCAGGACAAATTGCAACCTGTACGGAACAGGAGGTTAAAGGTGATGATGCTCCAAGGAGGGAGATTGCTAGTAAAGTGGCTGGAATGGCGAACCCGAGCACAAGGAGATGAGAAATGAGGTGCGTTTTAGAAACCTTTCCCCATCACACGGTGTACCATCTTCTGGGTTTCTCATGCATGTTTTCGATGTAGGAAGATTCCCTTGAACCTAGAGATTTGAGACCCATGCGATGGGTACCACGCAGTATTACTTTAAAGGGTCTGCGTTTGCTCACCCAACCTCACCAAACATCTCAGCCGCAACAGTGTTCACCCTTATGTCTCATCCAGCTGTGGGTCTAGATATGGTCAATCCAGGTTGCATCACAGCCCCTGAACGCATTGTGTAAGAATTTCGCTCTCTTTCACTGTCTTTGTTTCATGGGTTTTTCAAAGTAATTTATTTTTATAATGGGGTTTAGCTGCTTTTCACTGCTGTGTTTATGCCGCTTTACACCCACTTGACACACTAACAGAGAGATATCAATACATAGCTTTTAAGATTATTACTAGTCAGATATATTCTTGTGCGGTGAATAGGGCGTGTTGAGTCCAGTTCTCTGAGCAAGGAGTAGGTCTTGTCTATTACATATTGGGTTTATGGAACGGTATCTGAGCTAATTTGAAACCCTTGTTTTATGTATCACCCCACCTCACCTTTCCCGTTAAGCAGCCATAGTGTGTTTTCTGCATGTGTGACTCTGTTCTGTTTTGTAATTCAGTTCAAGTGTAACGGTTTTTACATTCCCTCTATAAGTGATACCTTCTGAGAAGTGTCCTTTTCTGTGTGACTTATTTCACTTAGAGTCGTCGTACCTAAATCCACTCATCATCCTGCTACTAGCCTTATGACATTGATTTCACGGCTGAGTGATATTCCATTGTACATAAGGACCACAACTTCTTTATCCATTTTTCTCTTTCCTGGGATATTGAAGGTGGAATGAAGTGGAGGTCCTTGTCAACAGAGCAGCCCTAAACTTTGGGGTGCTTGTGTCTTGCTGATTTTTAATTTTCCCAATTTATACCCCCATGAGTGGAAGTGCCCTATGCTCTCTAAGCTTTGCTTTTTAGACGTTTCAGGACTCACCGTACACTTCTCCAGAGTGGCTGTTGACAATTTATATCCCGCCCATCAGTGTAGCAAGGCTCCCATTTCTCCATGGCCTGTCCTGCATTTTTGGTTTTGAGACTTTTTTCAGCATGGCCCTTTTGACCGATGGGAAGCGAGACATCTTTGTAGCGCTGATTTGCCTTTCCAGGTTGCTTGGTTGGCCAAAAAGGGCGTATGCGTTTTTTCCTGAATATATTCAGGAAAAAACGCATACGCCCTTTTTGGCCAAGGGCATTATTGTCAACGTTTTGCCGCTTTTCATGTGTTTTAAAGGAGCTTCGAATCTACCTCCTGAAATCTGTTTCCTGCAATTCTGCCTTGATTTCAAATCCTCTTCTTTGCCTTCCCTCAATATATTTGTGGACGAGAGTTATCATTTATAAGTCTGCAGTTTTCTGAATTGCAGTGCCCTGAACCTCCATTTTACAACTCGCTTTTTAGGGAGCTGGCCGCAAAAGCGCAAGATGCCTTCAGGCCCTGTTCTGGTTCCGGGGGCAGGATGAGCCTGTGGTTAATTCTTCTTCCTGATGGGAAAATAGAGTGACCTGTACCTGTCCCAACACCAAGAGCTAGTCTTTCATTGGTTCCACGTCTTCCCGTTCATCCTCAGGACAAATTGCAACCTGTACGGAACAGGAGGTTAAAGGTGCTGATGCTCCAAGGAGGGAGATTGCTAGTAAAGTGGCTGGAATGGCGAACCCGGGCACAAGCAGATGAGAAATGAGGTGCGTTTTAGAAACCTTTCCCCATCACACGGTGTACCATCTTCTGGGTATCTCATGCATGTTTTCGATGTAGGAAGATGCCCTGGAACCTGGAGATTTGGGACCCATGCGATGGGTACCACGCAGTATTACTTTAAAGGGTCTGCGTTTGCTCACCCAACCTCACCAAACCTCTCAGCCGCAACAGTGTCCACCCTTATGTCTCATCCAGCTGTGGGTCTAGATATGGTCAATCCAGGTTGCATCACAGCCCCTGAACGCATTGTGTAAGAATTTCTCTCTCTTTCACTGTCTTTGTTTCATGGGTTTTTCAAAGTAATTTATTTTTATAATGGGGTTTAGCTGCTTTTCACTGCTGTGTTTATGCCGCTTTTTACCCACTTGACACACTAACAGAGAGATATCAATACATAGGTTTTAAGATTATTACTAGTCAGATATATTCTTGTGCGGTGAATAGGGTGTGTTGAGTCCAGTTCTCTGAGCAAGGAGTAGGTCTTGTCTATTACATATTGGTTTTATGGAACGGTATCTGAGCTAATTTGAAACCCTTGTTTTATGTATCACCCCACCTCACCTTTCCCGTTAAGCAGCCATAGTGTGTTTTCTGCATGTGTGACTCTGTTCTGTTTTGTAATTCAGTTCAAGTGTAACGGTTTTTACATTCCCTCTATCAGTGATACCTTTTGAGAAGTGTCCTTTTCTGTGTGACTTATTTCACTTAGAATCGTCGTACCTAAATCCACTCATCATGCTGCTACTAGCCTTATGACATTGATTTCATGGCTGAGTGATATTCCATTGTACATAAGGACCACAACTTCTTTATCCATTTTTCTCTTTCCTGGGATATTGAAGGTGGAATGAAGTGGAGGTCCTTGTCAACAGAGCAGCCCTAAACTTTGGGGTGCTTGTGTCTTGCTGATTTTTCATTTTCCCAATTTATACCCCCATGAGTGGAAGTGCCCTATGCTCTCTAAGCTTTGCTTTTTAGACGTTTCAGGACTCACCGTACACTTCTCCAGAGTGGCTGTTGACAATTTACATCCCGCCCATCAGTGTAGCAAGGCTCCCATTTCTCCATGGCCTGTCCTGCATTTCTGGTTTTGACACTTTTTTCAGCATGGCCCTTTTGACTGATGGGAAGCGAGACATCTTTGTAGCGCTGATTTGCCTTTCCAGGTTGCTTGGTTGGCCAAAAAGGGCGTATGCGTTTTTTCCTGAATATATTCAGGAAAAAACGCATACGCCCTTTTTGGCCAAGGGCATCATTGTCAACGTTTTGCCGCTTTTCATGTGCTTTAAAGGCGATTCGAACCTACCTCCTGAAATCTGTTTCCTGCAATTCTGCCTTGATTTCAAATCCTCTTCTTTGCCTTCCCTCAGTATATTTGTGGATGAGAGTTATCATTTATAACTCTGCAGGTTTGTGAATTGCAGTGCCCTGAACCTCCATTTTACAACTCGCTTTTTAGGGAGCTGGCCGCAAAAGCGCAGGATGGCTTCAGGCCCTGTTCTGGTTCCGGGGGGCAGGCTGAGCCTGTGGTTAATTCTTCTTCCTGATGGGAAAATAGAGTGACCTGTGCCTGTCCCAACACCAAGAGCTAGTCTTTCATTGGTTCCACGTCTTCCCGTTCATCCTCAGTACAAATTGCAACCTGTACGGAACAGGAGATTAAAGGTGCTGATGCTCCAAGGAGGGAGATTGCTAGTTAAGTGGCTGGAATGGCGAACCCGGGCACAAGCAGATGAGAAATGAGGTGCGTTTTAGAAGCCTTTCCCCATCACGCGGTGTACCATCTTCTGGGTATCTCATGCATGTTTTCGATGTAGGAAGATGCCCTGGAACCTGGAGATTTGGGACCCATGCGATGGGTACCACGCAGTATTACTTTAAAGGGTCTGCGTTTGCTCACCCAACCTCACCAAACCTCTCAGCCGCAACAGTGTCCACCCTTATGTCTCATCCAGCTGTGGGTCTAGATATGGTCAATCCAGGTTGCATCACAGCCCCTGAACGCATTGTGTAAGAATTTCTCTCTCTTTCACTGTCTTTGTTTCATGGGATTTTCAAAGTAATTTATTTTTATAATGGGGTTTAGCTGCTTTTCACTGCTGTGTTTATGCCGCTTTTTACACACTTGACACACTAACAGAGAGATATCAATACATAGGTTTTAAGATTATTACTAGTCAGATATATTCTTGTGCGGTGAATAGGGCGTGTTGAGTCCAGTTCGCTGAGCAAGGAGTAGGTCTTGTCTATTACATATTGGGTTTATGGAACGGTATCTGAGCTAATTTGAAACCCTTGTTTTATGTATCACCCCACCTCACCTTTCCCGTGAAGCAGCCATAGTGTGTTTTCTGCATGTGTGACTCTGTTCTGTTTTGTAATTCAGTTCAAGTGTAACGGTTTTTACATTCCCTCTATAAGTGATACCTTATGAGAAGTGTCCTTTTCTGTGTGACTTATTTCACTTAGAGTCGTCGTACCTAAATCCACTCATCATGCTGCTACTAGCCTTATGACATTGATTTCACGGCTGAGTGATATTCCATTGTACATAAGGACCACAACTTCTTTATCCATTTTTCTCTTTCCTGGGATATTGAAGGTGGAATGAAGTGGAGGTCCTTGTCAACAGAGCAGCCCTAAACTTTGGGGTGCTTGTGTCTTGCTGATTTTTAATTTTCCCAATTTATACCCCCATGAGTGGAAGTGCCCTATGCTCTCTAAGCTTTGTTTTTTAGATGTTTCAGGACTCACCGTACACTTCTCCAGAGTGGCTGTTGGCAATTTACATCCCGCCCATCAGTGTAGCAAGGCTCCCATTTCTCCATGGCCTGTCCTGCATTTCTGGTTTTGACACTTTTTTCAGCATGGCCTTTTTAACCGATGGGAAGCGAGACATCTTTGTAGCGCTGATTTGCCTTTCCAGGTTGCTTGGTTGGCCAAAAAGGGCGTATGCGTTTTTTCCTGAATATATTCAGGAAAAAACGCATACGCCCTTTTTGGCCAAGGGCATCATTGTCAACGTTTTGCTGCTTTTCATGTGCTTTAAAGGCGATTCGAATCTACCTCCTGAAATCTGTTTCCTGCAATTCTGCCTTGATTTCAAATCCTCTTCGTTGCCTTCCCTCAATATATTTGTGGACGAGAGTTATCATTAATAACTCTGCAGGTTTGTGAATTGCAGTGCCCTGAACCTCCATTTTACAACTCGCGTTTTTGGGAGATGGCCGCAAAAGCGCAGGATGGCTTCAGGCCCTGTTCTTGTTCCGGGGGACAGGCTGAGCCTGTGGTTAATTCTTCTTCCTGATGGGAAAATAGAGTGACCTGTGCCTGTGCCAACACCAAGAGCTAGTCTCTCATTGGTTCCACGTCTTCCCGTTCATCCTCAGGACAAATTGCAACCTGTACGGAACAGGAGGTTAAAGGTGATGATGCTCCAAGGAGGGAGATTGCTAGTAAAGTGGCTGGAATGGCGAACCCGAGCACAAGGAGATGAGAAATGAGGTGCGTTTTAGAAACCTTTCCCCATCACACGGTGTACCATCTTCTGGGTTTCTCATGCATGTTTTCGATGTAGGAAGATGCCCTTGAACCTGGAGATTTGGGACCCATGCGATGGGTACCACACAGTATTACTTTAAAGGGTCTGCGTTTGCTCACCCAACCTCACCAAACCTCTCAGCCCCAAGAGTGTCCACCCTTATGTCTCATCCAGCTGTGTGTCTAGATATGGTCAATCCAGGTTGCATCACAGCCCCTGAACGAATTGTGTAAGTATTTCGCTCTCTTTCACTGTCTTTGTTTCATGGGTTATTCAAAGTAATTTATTATTATAATGGGGTTTAGCTGCTTTTCACTTCTGTGTTTATGCCGCTTTACACCCACTTGACACACTAACAGAGAGATATCTATACATAGGTTTTAAGATTATTACTAGTCAGATATATTCTTGTGCGGTGAATAGGGCGTGTTGAGTCCAGTTCTCTGAGCAAGGAGTAGGTCTTGTCTATTACATATTGGTTTTATGGAACGGTATCTGAGCTAATTTGAAACCCTTGTTTTATGTATCACCCCACCTCACCTTTCCCGTGAAGCAGCCATAGTGTGTTTTCTGCATGTGTGACTCTGTTCTGTTTTGTAATTCAGTTCAAGTGTAACGGTTTTTACATTCCCTCTATCAGTGATACCTTATGAGAAGTGTCCTTTTCTGTGTGACTTATTTCACTTAGAATCGTCGTACCTAAATCCACTCATCATGCTGCTACTAGCCTTATGACAGTGATTTCATGGCTGAGTGATATTCCATTGTACATAAGGACCACAACTTCTTTATCCATTTTTCTCTTTCCTGGGATATTGAAGGTGGAATGAAGTGGAGGTCCTTGTCAACAGAGCAGCCCTAAACTTTGGGGTGCTTGTGTCTTGCTGATTTTTAATTTTCCCAATTTATACCTCCATGAGTGGAAGTGCCCTATGCTCTCTAAGCTTTGCTTTTTAGACGTTTCAGGACTCACCGTACGCTTCTCCAGAGTGGCTGTTGACAATTTACATCCCGCCCATCAGTGTAGCAAGGCTCCCATTTCTCCATGGCCTGTCCTGCATTTCTGGTTTTGAGACTTTTTTCAGCATGGCCCTTTTGACCGATGGGAAGCGAGACATCTTTGTAGCGCTGATTTGCCTTTCCAGGTTGCTTGGTTGGCCAAAAAGGGCGTATGCGTTTTTTCCTGAATATATTCAGGAAAAAACGCATACGCCCTTTTTGGCCAAGGGCATCATTGTCAACGTTTTGCCGCTTTTCATGTGCTTTAAAGGCGATTCGAATCTACCTCCTGAAATCTGTTTCCTGCAATTCTGCCTTGATTTCAAATCCTCTTCGTTGCCTTCCCTCAATATATTTGTGGACGAGAGTTATCATTAATAACTCTGCAGGTTTGTGAATTGCAGTGCCCTGAACCTCCATTTTACAACTCGCGTTTTTGGGAGATGGCCGCAAAAGCGCAGGATGGCTTCAGGCCCTGTTCTTGTTCCGGGGGACAGGCTGAGCCTGTGGTTAATTCTTCTTCCTGATGGGAAAATAGAGTGACCTGTGCCTGTGCCAACACCAAGAGATAGTCTCTCATTGGTTTCACGTCTTCCCGTTCATCCTCAGGACAAATTGCAACCTATACGGAACAGGAGGTTAAAGGTGATGATGCTCCAAGGAGGGAGATTGCTAGTATAGTGGCTGGAATGGCGAACCCGAGCACAAGGAGATGAGAAATGAGGTGCGTTTTAGAAACCTTTCCCCATCACACGGTGTACCATCTTCTGGGTTTCTCATGCATGTTTTCGATGTAGGAAGATGCCCTTGAACCTGGAGATTTGGGACCCATGCGATGGGTACCACACAGTATTACTTTAAAGGGTCTGCGTTTGCTCACCCAACCTCACCAAACCTCTCAGCCCCAAGAGTGTCCACCCTTATGTCTCATCCAGCTGTGTGTCTAGATATGGTCAATCCAGGTTGCATCACAGCCCCTGAACGAATTGTGTAAGAATTTCGCTCTCTTTCACTGTCTTTGTTTCATGGGTTATTCAAAGTAATTTATTTTTATAAAGGGGTTTAGCTGCTTTTCACTTCTGTGTTTATGCCGCTTTACACCCACTTGACACACTAACAGAGAGATATCTATACATAGGTTTTAAGATTATTACTAGTCAGATATATTCTTGTGCGGTGAATAGGGCGTGTTGAGTCCAGTTCTCTGAGCAAGGAGTAGGTCTTGTCTATTACATATTGGTTTTATGGAACGGTATCTGAGCTAATTTGAAACCCTTGTTTTATGTATCACCCCACCTCACCTTTCCCGTTAAGCAGCCATAGTGTGTTTTCTGCATGTGTGACTCTGTTCTGTTTTGTAATTCAGTTCAAGTGTAACGGTTTTTACATTCCCTCTATCAGTGATACCTTATGAGAAGTGTCCTTTTCTGTGTGACTTATTTCACTTAGAATCGTCGTACCTAAATCCACTCATCATGCTGCTACTAGCCTTATGACAGTGATTTCATGGCTGAGTGATATTCCATTGTACATAAGGACCACAACTTCTTTATCCATTTTTCTCTTTCCTGGGATATTGAAGGTGGAATGAAGTGGAGGTCCTTGTCAACAGAGCAGCCCTAAACTTTGGGGTGCTTGTGTCTTGCTGATTTTTAATTTTCCCAATTTATACCTCCATGAGTGGAAGTGCCCTATGCTCTCTAAGCTTTGCTTTTTAGACGTTTCAGGACTCACCGTACGCTTCTCCAGAGTGGCTGTTGACAATTTACATCCCGCCCATCAGTGTAGCAAGGCTCCCATTTCTCCATGGCCTGTCCTGCATTTCTGGTTTTGAGACTTTTTTCAGCATGGCCCTTTTGACCGATGGGAAGCGAGACATCTTTGTAGCGCTGATTTGCCTTTCCAGGTTGCTTGGTTGGCCAAAAAGGGCGTATGCGTTTTTTCCTGAATATATTCAGGAAAAAACGCATACGCCCTTTTTGGCCAAGGGCATCATTGTCAACGTTTTGCCGCTTTTCATGTGCTTTAAAGGCGATTCGAATCTACCTCCTGAAATCTGTTTCCTGCAATTCTGCCTTGATTTCAAATCCTCTTCTTTGCCTTCCCTCAATATATTTGTGGACGAGAGTTATCATTTATAACTCTGCAGGTTTGTGAATTGCAGTGCCCTGAACCTCCATTTTACAACTCGCGTTTTTGGGAGATGGCCGCAAAAGCGCACGATGGCTTCAGGCCCTGTACTTGTTCCGGGGCAGGCTGAGCCTGTGGTTAATTCTTCTTCCTGATGGGAAAATAGAGTGACCTGTGCCTGTCCCAACACCAAGAGATAGTCTCTCATTGGTTTCACGTCTTCCCGTTCATCCTCAGGACAAATTGCAACCTGTACGGAACAGGAGGTTAAAGGTGATGATGCTCCAAGGAGGGAGATTGCTAGTAAAGTGGCTGGAATGGCGAACCCGAGCACAAGGAGATGAGAAATGAGGTGCGTTTTAGAAACCTTTCCCCATCACACGGTGTACCATCTTCTGGGTTTCTCATGCATGTTTTCGATGTAGGAAGATGCCCTTGAACCTGGAGATTTGGGACCCATGCGATGGGTACCACACAGTATTACTTTAAAGGGTCTGCGTTTGCTCACCCAACCTCACCAAACCTCTCAGCCCCAAGAGTGTCCACCCTTATGTCTCATCCAGCTGTGTGTCTAGATATGGTCAATCCAGGTTGCATCACAGCCCCTGAACGAATTGTGTAAGAATTTCGCTCTCTTTCACTGTCTTTGTTTCATGGGTTATTCAAAGTAATTTATTTTTATAAAGGGGTTTAGCTGCTTTTCACTTCTGTGTTTATGCCGCTTTACACCCACTTGACACACTAACAGAGAGATATCTATACATAGGTTTTAAGATTATTACTAGTCAGATATATTCTTGTGCGGTGAATAGGGCGTGTTGAGTCCAGTTCTCTGAGCAAGGAGTAGGTCTTGTCTATTACATATTGGTTTTATGGAACGGTATCTGAGCTAATTTGAAACCCTTGTTTTATGTATCACCCCACCTCACCTTTCCCGTTAAGCAGCCATAGTGTGTTTTCTGCATGTGTGACTCTGTTCTGTTTTGTAATTCTGTTCAAGTGTAACGGTTTTTACATTCCCTCTATCAGTGATACCTTATGAGAAGTGTCCTTTTCTGTGTGACTTATTTCACTTAGAATCGTCGTACCTAAATCCACTCATCATGCTGCTACTAGCCTTATGACATTGATTTCATGGCTGAGTGATATTCCATTGTACATAAGGACCACAACTTCTTTATCCATTTTTCTCTTTCCTGGGATATTGAAGGTGGAATGAAGTGGAGGTCCTTGTCAACAGAGCAGCCCTAAACTTTGGGGTGCTTGTGTCTTGCTGATTTTTAATTTTCCCAATTTATACCCCCATGAGTGGAAGTGCCCTATGCTCTCTAAGCTTTGCTTTTTAGACGTTTCAGGACTCACCGTACGCTTCTCCAGAGTGGCTGTTGACAATTTACATCCCGCCCATCAGTGTAGCAAGGCTCCCATTTCTCCATGGCCTGTCCTGCATTTCTGGTTTTGACACTTTTTTCAGCATGGCCCTTTTGACCGATGGGAAGCGAGACATCTTTGTAGCGCTGATTTGCCTTTCCAGGTTGCTTGGTTGGCCAAAAAGGGCGTATGCGTTTTTTCCTGAATATATTCAGGAAAAAACGCATACGCCCTTTTTGGCCAAGGGCATCATTGTCAACGTTTTGCCGCTTTTCATGTGCTTTAAAGGCGATTCGAATCTACCTCCTGAAATCTGTTTCCTGCAATTCTGCCTTGATTTCAAATCCTCTTCTTTGCCTTCCCTCAATATATTTGTGGACGAGAGTTATCATTTATAACTCTGCAGGTTTGTGAATTGCAGTGCCCTGAACCTCCATTTTACAACTCGCGTTTTTGGGAGATGGCCGCAAAAGCGCACGATGGCTTCAGGCCCTGTACTTGTTCCGGGGGCAGGCTGAGCCTGTGGTTAATTCTTCTTCCTGATGGGAAAATAGAGTGACCTGTGCCTGTCCCAACACCAAGAGCTAGTCTTTCATTGGTTCCACGTCTTCCCGTTCATCCTCAGGACAAATTGCAACCTGTACGGAACAGGAGGTTAAAGGTGCTGATGCTCCAAGGAGGGAGATTGCTAGTAAAGTGGCTGGAATGGCGAACCCGGGCACAAGCAGATGAGAAATGAGGTGCGTTTTAGAAACCTTTCCCCATCACACGGTGTACCATCTTCTGGGTATCTCATGCATGTTTTCGATGTAGGAAGATGCCCTGGAACCTGGAGATTTGGGACCCATGCGATGGGTACCACGCAGTATTACTTTAAAGGGTCTGCGTTTGCTCACCCAACCTCACCAAACCTCTCAGCCGCAACAGTGTCCACCCTTATGTCTCATCCAGCTGTGGGTCTAGATATGGTCAATCCAGGTTGCATCACAGCCCCTGAACGCATTGTGTAAGAATTTCTCTCTCTTTCACTGTCTTTGTTTCATGGGTTTTTCAAAGTAATTTATTTTTATAATGGGGTTTAGCTGCTTTTCACTGCTGTGTTTATGCCGCTTTTTACCCACTTGACACACTAACAGAGAGATATCAATACATAGGTTTTAAGATTATTACTAGTCAGATATATTCTTGTGCGGTGAATAGGGTGTGTTGAGTCCAGTTCTCTGAGCAAGGAGTAGGTCTTGTCTATTACATATTGGTTTTATGGAACGGTATCTGAGCTAATTTGAAACCCTTGTTTTATGTATCACCCCACCTCACCTTTCCCGTTAAGCAGCCATAGTGTGTTTTCTGCATGTGTGACTCTGTTCTGTTTTGTAATTCAGTTCAAGTGTAACGGTTTTTACATTCCCTCTATCAGTGATACCTTTTGAGAAGTGTCCTTTTCTGTGTGACTTATTTCACTTAGAATCGTCGTACCTAAATCCACTCATCATGCTGCTACTAGCCTTATGACATTGATTTCATGGCTGAGTGATATTCCATTGTACATAAGGACCACAACTTCTTTATCCATTTTTCTCTTTCCTGGGATATTGAAGGTGGAATGAAGTGGAGGTCCTTGTCAACAGAGCAGCCCTAAACTTTGGGGTGCTTGTGTCTTGCTGATTTTTCATTTTCCCAATTTATACCCCCATGAGTGGAAGTGCCCTATGCTCTCTAAGCTTTGCTTTTTAGACGTTTCAGGACTCACCGTACACTTCTCCAGAGTGGCTGTTGACAATTTACATCCCGCCCATCAGTGTAGCAAGGCTCCCATTTCTCCATGGCCTGTCCTGCATTTCTGGTTTTGACACTTTTTTCAGCATGGCCCTTTTGACTGATGGGAAGCGAGACATCTTTGTAGCGCTGATTTGCCTTTCCAGGTTGCTTGGTTGGCCAAAAAGGGCGTATGCGTTTTTTCCTGAATATATTCAGGAAAAAACGCATACGCCCTTTTTGGCCAAGGGCATCATTGTCAACGTTTTGCCGCTTTTCATGTGCTTTAAAGGCGATTCGAACCTACCTCCTGAAATCTGTTTCCTGCAATTCTGCCTTGATTTCAAATCCTCTTCTTTGCCTTCCCTCAGTATATTTGTGGATGAGAGTTATCATTTATAACTCTGCAGGTTTGTGAATTGCAGTGCCCTGAACCTCCATTTTACAACTCGCTTTTTAGGGAGCTGGCCGCAAAAGCGCAGGATGGCTTCAGGCCCTGTTCTGGTTCCGGGGGGCAGGCTGAGCCTGTGGTTAATTCTTCTTCCTGATGGGAAAATAGAGTGACCTGTGCCTGTCCCAACACCAAGAGCTAGTCTTTCATTGGTTCCACGTCTTCCCGTTCATCCTCAGTACAAATTGCAACCTGTACGGAACAGGAGATTAAAGGTGCTGATGCTCCAAGGAGGGAGATTGCTAGTTAAGTGGCTGGAATGGCGAACCCGGGCACAAGCAGATGAGAAATGAGGTGCGTTTTAGAAGCCTTTCCCCATCACGCGGTGTACCATCTTCTGGGTATCTCATGCATGTTTTCGATGTAGGAAGATGCCCTGGAACCTGGAGATTTGGGACCCATGCGATGGGTACCACGCAGTATTACTTTAAAGGGTCTGCGTTTGCTCACCCAACCTCACCAAACCTCTCAGCCGCAACAGTGTCCACCCTTATGTCTCATCCAGCTGTGGGTCTAGATATGGTCAATCCAGGTTGCATCACAGCCCCTGAACGCATTGTGTAAGAATTTCTCTCTCTTTCACTGTCTTTGTTTCATGGGTTTTTCAAAGTAATTTATTTTTATAATGGGGTTTAGCTGCTTTTCACTGCTGTGTTTATGCCGCTTTTTACACACTTGACACACTAACAGAGAGATATCAATACATAGGTTTTAAGATTATTACTAGTCAGATATATTCTTGTGCGGTGAATAGGGCGTGTTGAGTCCAGTTCGCTGAGCAAGGAGTAGGTCTTGTCTATTACATATTGGGTTTATGGAACGGTATCTGAGCTAATTTGAAACCCTTGTTTTATGTATCACCCCACCTCACCTTTCCCGTGAAGCAGCCATAGTGTGTTTTCTGCATGTGTGACTCTGTTCTGTTTTGTAATTCAGTTCAAGTGTAACGGTTTTTACATTCCCTCTATAAGTGATACCTTATGAGAAGTGTCCTTTTCTGTGTGACTTATTTCACTTAGAGTCGTCGTACCTAAATCCACTCATCATGCTGCTACTAGCCTTATGACATTGATTTCACGGCTGAGTGATATTCCATTGTACATAAGGACCACAACTTCTTTATCCATTTTTCTCTTTCCTGGGATATTGAAGGTGGAATGAAGTGGAGGTCCTTGTCAACAGAGCAGCCCTAAACTTTGGGGTGCTTGTGTCTTGCTGATTTTTAATTTTCCCAATTTATACCCCCATGAGTGGAAGTGCCCTATGCTCTCTAAGCTTTGTTTTTTAGATGTTTCAGGACTCACCGTACACTTCTCCAGAGTGGCTGTTGGCAATTTACATCCCGCCCATCAGTGTAGCAAGGCTCCCATTTCTCCATGGCCTGTCCTGCATTTCTGGTTTTGACACTTTTTTCAGCATGGCCTTTTTAACCGATGGGAAGCGAGACATCTTTGTAGCGCTGATTTGCCTTTCCAGGTTGCTTGGTTGGCCAAAAAGGGCGTATGCGTTTTTTCCTGAATATATTCAGGAAAAAACGCATACGCCCTTTTTGGCCAAGGGCATCATTGTCAACGTTTTGCTGCTTTTCATGTGCTTTAAAGGCGATTCGAATCTACCTCCTGAAATCTGTTTCCTGCAATTCTGCCTTGATTTCAAATCCTCTTCGTTGCCTTCCCTCAATATATTTGTGGACGAGAGTTATCATTAATAACTCTGCAGGTTTGTGAATTGCAGTGCCCTGAACCTCCATTTTACAACTCGCGTTTTTGGGAGATGGCCGCAAAAGCGCAGGATGGCTTCAGGCCCTGTTCTTGTTCCGGGGGACAGGCTGAGCCTGTGGTTAATTCTTCTTCCTGATGGGAAAATAGAGTGACCTGTGCCTGTGCCAACACCAAGAGCTAGTCTCTCATTGGTTCCACGTCTTCCCGTTCATCCTCAGGACAAATTGCAACCTGTACGGAACAGGAGGTTAAAGGTGATGATGCTCCAAGGAGGGAGATTGCTAGTAAAGTGGCTGGAATGGCGAACCCGAGCACAAGGAGATGAGAAATGAGGTGCGTTTTAGAAACCTTTCCCCATCACACGGTGTACCATCTTCTGGGTTTCTCATGCATGTTTTCGATGTAGGAAGATGCCCTTGAACCTGGAGATTTGGGACCCATGCGATGGGTACCACACAGTATTACTTTAAAGGGTCTGCGTTTGCTCACCCAACCTCACCAAACCTCTCAGCCCCAAGAGTGTCCACCCTTATGTCTCATCCAGCTGTGTGTCTAGATATGGTCAATCCAGGTTGCATCACAGCCCCTGAACGAATTGTGTAAGTATTTCGCTCTCTTTCACTGTCTTTGTTTCATGGGTTATTCAAAGTAATTTATTTTTATAATGGGGTTTAGCTGCTTTTCACTTCTGTGTTTATGCCGCTTTACACCCACTTGACACACTAACAGAGAGATATCTATACATAGGTTTTAAGATTATTACTAGTCAGATATATTCTTGTGCGGTGAATAGGGCGTGTTGAGTCCAGTTCTCTGAGCAAGGAGTAGGTCTTGTCTATTACATATTGGTTTTATGGAACGGTATCTGAGCTAATTTGAAACCCTTGTTTTATGTATCACCCCACCTCACCTTTCCCGTGAAGCAGCCATAGTGTGTTTTCTGCATGTGTGACTCTGTTCTGTTTTGTAATTCAGTTCAAGTGTAACGGTTTTTACATTCCCTCTATCAGTGATACCTTATGAGAAGTGTCCTTTTCTGTGTGACTTATTTCACTTAGAATCGTCGTACCTAAATCCACTCATCATGCTGCTACTAGCCTTATGACAGTGATTTCATGGCTGAGTGATATTCCATTGTACATAAGGACCACAACTTCTTTATCCATTTTTCTCTTTCCTGGGATATTGAAGGTGGAATGAAGTGGAGGTCCTTGTCAACAGAGCAGCCCTAAACTTTGGGGTGCTTGTGTCTTGCTGATTTTTAATTTTCCCAATTTATACCTCCATGAGTGGAAGTGCCCTATGCTCTCTAAGCTTTGCTTTTTAGACGTTTCAGGACTCACCGTACGCTTCTCCAGAGTGGCTGTTGACAATTTACATCCCGCCCATCAGTGTAGCAAGGCTCCCATTTCTCCATGGCCTGTCCTGCATTTCTGGTTTTGAGACTTTTTTCAGCA